>NC_133666.1:60929155-61137976 GCF_037893015.1 Macrotis lagotis | reverse complement strand
TCGATATCGATATTGTTTTTCATTACCCTAAGTGTTACTTTATAATTCTCAAATGCATATGTGAGATCCTAGGTTTGTTAGAAATATATATATCGATATCGATATAGATATATAAAATGTGGTTATTGATCTTAGTCAAGTAATTCCAATTGAATTAAAATAATTAAAGAAACAGAAATGCTACAATTATGCCTATAGGTTAAAAGAGAATACATATAAGGAATTCATAGAATCTAGTGAATGAATAAAAAATAATATGACATTGAAAATATAAAGCAAATATGTAGTTGAAGGAGGTGATGGTGGTGTCATAAACAACCCATACTGCCCTAAAACAGTATATTCTAGGGTATTCAGAGGCCATCTGATACACTTGTCTCCTTTTACAAATGAGGGAACTGAGGCCCATTTTACAAATGAAGTTGTCCAAAGTCATACAGACAAGAAGTATCAGAGGTGAAATTTTAACATGTTTTCTTTCTACTTTTGGTGACATTTGCTTTTTGTGAAAGCTTTTTAATTTCATGTAATACAAATTAACTAGTTTACTTCCTGCAATCCTCTATCTCATTTTGTCCTTCACTATTTCCTTATACCTAAAACTGACAAGTACATTTTTCTATTGTCCCCTAATTTATTTATGCTATTGTCTTTTATGTCTAAATCAAAAAGTTGACTTTAACTTGGTAAAGAGTGTGAATGTTTAATGTTATAAATGGTTCATATTTATAAATACTTAGTCCAGAGTAATTAAAATAGCTTTTATTATTCTCTGCAGAGGAGGACCATTTTCCACAGTGGAAAAGGGCCCTGAATTGCAACAATGTCCAGTTTATATGCAGTTTGAAAGACCTGTTCCTCCCCCTTAATGCCAGCCATTGGTCAGGGTTACAATCTAATCAATACACTAACCCCATACCAATCTTTAATAATGTTTTAATAATTATTTCTAAATAATATTTGCTAATGAGCACAGGGTAATGTCACTAATTCTTTTGTCTTACACTCACATACATAGTTGTATGTTGGCACAACCACAGGCAGACCCCAGTCTTTGTGATTGTTCTGTGTGTGTGTGTATGTAAGTAACTGCTTTCCGGCTTTCTATAATTTTTGTCAGATGGTGATTTCTCACTCCAAAAGCTTGGGTCTTTGGGTTTCTTGAAAACTAGATGTCTATGATCATCTACTACTGTGTACTGTATATTTAATATATTCTGCTGATTCACTACTCGCTTTCTTAGCCAGTACCAGATTGTTCTGATAATAATCATTTGGAATATAATTCGAAATCTGGAATTCTAGGCCACCTTTCTTAAAATTCTGGAAATATGAAGATAAAATGAAACAAAAGAACCCAACAGGCTTTGTCCTCAAGCAGTTGTACTGTGGAATAAAGTTAAAAACCTACTGTGTGCAGAACAATGTGAGAAGGGAAGAGTGAGCTGGGAAGAAACTGTAAATTCCCAGAACTCAAAGAATTTATGGTCAAGTCTTAATCACTACATATTCTTCAATTTGTCGATGTTGCCAAAGGATCTGATTCAGTAGCAATAGACTGCATTATTTAATATGTAGCAAGCTATATTAAATAAAATTGTGCAAGGTGTTACATAGGATTGCATTTTCCTCCCAGGATACTAAATCAGGTTGTATTTTTTTTAATTTCACTTGCAGCAATCTAGGATCCTGCTGCTTTTATTACCACTGCTGAAAAAAAGAGGCAACATGATTTTCTCTAATATTGAACTAAAAAAGAATGGCTATTTTAATAGCTCAGGAAAAAAGGTCAACAGACTGTCTTTCATAATCTCGGAAAGTGTGTTAAATTAATTTTCCCTTAAAAATAAAAACACCAGATTTTTGTTGTGCTATTATTTTCCACAAAGAAAATAATTCTGCTTAGAAATGTCATACAAAATTTGCACTCCATTTTGAGACAGAAAATACACAGTATAAATGAGAGTGAATTAAGAACTATAATGTTATTTTAGTTTCAGCATGGTATTTGCTTTTCCTCTTACTCTAGTTTTACATATACCCTTGGATGTGATGAACATCCATTATAAATGTAGGTCTAAATTTCTAAATAAATCTAAGTAAATTTCCAAAAGGGCAGAAGCATTAAGGGTTAAGGAGTTGTAGTCCATTGATTTATACCAAACTCCATTCTGGGATGGCACTTAGGAAGTCAGGTACAATTTCAGAAATCAATTTGACCTTCAAAGTTGGCCCTCTAAAATGAGTTGGGGCAAGTCTTAACTGAAAATGAATCTCACTATCTTGGATAGAGTTCTTCACACACATGCAACAAAAAGGCTATTTGAGAACAGCCAATAGATATTCTAGTTTCAGACCAAGAATACAGATAAACAACAGTTATAATTAAATGAAACACACTGCTTGATTAGTAAGGTTCTTACAGTTGATGAAACAGTCTATCTTTCAATTACTTCAGCTGAACTATGAGAAAATCAGGAGACTTTGTATCATGGAGTCAGAAGTGTTGAGTTTAAGGCCTAGGCACCGATGCCTCCAGCTGGATATCTCTGGATCATCACTCTGGGTTCTAATTTCCTCATTAGCAAAATCAAGACTTGTATTACTTATTCCATAAAGCAAAAGCATGGGAAACATTTTGTAAACTTAAAAGCATTATCAAAATGAGATACCACTGTAATCATGAAATCGACTTACATAATATACATATATATGATATGCTTATAAAAATATATGTATTCCTTCAAATCTCATAATTTGGTTTTTGAATTTCTTTCTAGTATTTCTCTATTCAAAGCTGGAGCTTGGAACAGAACCGCTTTTAATTTTAATTATGATCTTATTGAATAGAAGGGGAAACAAAGTCAGGTCTTAAAATTTGCTCTCACATTGGAGTTTGGGGATGTTAAATAGCATATATCAATCAGTGATGATGGGGTGGCTAGAAATCAATAATGTACACCTGGATTAGCTTCCAATAATTGGCAAGAAGGGAATAAACTCACAATTCAGACTTTCTGCAAATCCCTGGGCTCCCTTTAATGGTTGAAGTTCCAAGAAAGTGAGCAAAATTTGCTTTCATAGATAGCAACAGAAGAGGGGCCAAGATTCCCCAAGAGTCCAAGACAGTAAAGCATTACTCTTCAGTGGAAAGTTTCCAACATTTGGTAAAGGACTCATTTTATTTATGTGCAGTCTCATGAATTCAATTATGGAAGTGAACATTAACTAACAGGTTCCCTACTTAAAAGTGCTTGTATTTGTTTTTATATAGACTCCTCTCTGTTGATGTGCCCAAATTATTAAATTAAACTAAAGAACATAGTGACAGTTCTCCACTGCTGCAAATTCTACTCCCTACTATCCTAGCATGGATGTGGTAAATCAATATGGAATGTAGCAGAAATTCTCTAAATCACGCCCTGCTAATTTATTAACTTTTGCTATTGGAGCACAAAAGAATACACACACCAAAAGTGTTAGAGTCGTTAGGTGAAATAAAAAGTCTCTAAATAAAAGATTGACAAGGTAATGGAGATTTCAGTTGTAATCTGAAATAGTAGATTTCTTGGTTAGGAGAAAGAATTTAAACTAGTTCAAACTGCAAATGCAGACTTAGGAATGCATTTGATCTGGATAGCTTATTTTGGCAATTCCTTGTAAAATGAAGGACTACTATGACCTTTGATATCTCACAGCATCTTCCTTACTCATCTCTTTGCTTTGCCATCTAAAGAAGGCTCCACAAATGGACCACTGGTCTTCTTTCCTGTAATATCTACATATTCAAATATGCAAATAACCAGCTGTTTCCGAAGTATATAGAGCTCCTACAAACCTACATGGTAGAAATAGAGGTCAAGTAATCACTTTTCCTCCTCCTTGTCTAGAATAACATACCTTATAAATTGCAGCGGAAGGGGCAGATTGCTGGTCTTTTGGAATTGAATACAAGAACTCTATCTCTACAACCCTAACTCTAAGATGTTTGGATGCTAGCTAGAAGATAGCAAATAATATTTAACAGCACATTTGATTCTTAAATCATGGGGCCAATTTGCCTTTTCCAGGGTGGCTCAACTTAAAAAATACATGAGAATAGTGTCTACTCCTTTGTACACTTAGACATTTTATGGTTAAAAAACAAAATCAGTCAAAAAAGGTTCCCTAAGAGACAGCAAAAATCTCTCTCTCTCTCTCTCTCTCTCTCTCTCTCTCTCTCTCTCTCTCTAATTTTTCCCCACTTAAACTCAATAACCACAGAGTCAAGACATTTTACTGAATGCAAAATGGGATATTAGATTCAGAAAGTGGAGGATAAGTGTAAAGCATCATTCAATCCATCCATAACAGAAGTAGTTAATCCCTTTATGTCATAGATCCCCTCCTTGGTAGCCTGGTGAAGCCAATGGGTCTTTTTTCAGAATAAACTTTTTAAAAGCATTAAAAATACATGGACTTAGAAAGTATATCTGTTATACTAAAATACAGTTCATATGTATATATATTATATATATATGTATATATATATATATATATATGTATATCATCTATATATCAGTTCATGGACCCCAGTTTAACTCCCTAATCTAGAAAATTGAAGAATTTTAGAACCAGGATCATAGGACCATTGATTCAGATCTAGAAGAGACCATTTTTGCATTGTGCAAAAGAAACTGAAGCATAGAGATGGGAACTGATATACCTAAGCTCAACCACACTGTATGAGAATCAGGAATTGAACCCAGTTCCTCTGCCTTCAAAAGCAGCATGATGACCTACAGGGATCATGTCTTTCATGGTATAGTACCAAATGAGGACTTGCCTCCTCAATGTCTTTAGGTCAGTCTTCTTATAATTTCTCATAATCCCAACACTAAAGTTAAAATTTATACTCAATGTAACCAATATTATCTAGTGTACCCAAACTATTATGTCTTAAGAAACATCAAGAATGACACTTTGGAGGGGCAGCTGGGTGGCATAGTGGATAGAGCACCATTCCTGGATTCAGGAGTACCTGAGTTCTAATCTGGCCTCAGACACTTAATTACCTAGCTGTGTGGCCTTGGGCAAGCTACTTAACCCCATTGCCTTGAAAAAAAAAAACTAAAAAAAAAAAGAATGACATTTTGAGTGACTGTTTGTGACCTTAAATAATGTGAGTCCCTGAAATGTAGAATTTCTTTGGCTTAGCAATAGTCCTCATTATTGACATGAACAATTTGGGATTATTGCCAAAGCAGTCTTGTATACAATACCAAGGTCCAACAACAAGTCATAGGCAATCTACCCATAGTTTGATTGACCTAAAACCAAATTTGGTAGTATATCAGTAGTGTTTCTAGAAAACTAACTTAGCATGGACACATAAGAACTTGTAGTTAGGAGAAAATGAAGCCATAAGTATAGCCCTGTAGGATTTCTCATATACTTTCACATACATGAAATCAGGAGAAGGTAGGTTGATGTAGTGGAATAAGAATATCAGACTTGGAGTCAGGAAAACCTGAGTAGAAACTGCCTCAGACACTTCTGCTCTGAGATATTTCTTAGCAGTATGACCCTAGGCAAGTTGTAGGGAGAAACATTTTGATTCTTTTTCCTCATGCGCAAAATTAGGGACAAAAATATCTGTTGAAGTTGGCTCTTGGAATTATGGTGAAGCTCCATGGTAATAATGTATATAATAATGAGTTCTGAAAATCCTAACATAGAATTTAAAAATGAACTAGAAATTGTAATGGAACTATCGCAATTCTGTGAGGCAAGAAGGGAAAATGATTCAGAGTGGTTTGGTGACTTTCTAAGGGGTTAGAGAAATAAAAACTGGGAGATCATTGCCAGTCCTTTTCCTAGTAACAGCGTTTTGGATTAGACCCACATCAGTGGCTGTCAGGCTTGGAAAGGTCTTTTAATAGTTGCCAAAGTCAGACTCCTGCCTCTGAACACTCATACTTTTTCTATGCTGCTTCAATGGACAATGCCAGGCTGATGTCAGCTACATATTCCACTTGGACCTGACAAAGAGAGTTGTCCATATGCCATGGTCAGCATATACATACCCACAACATGGTATATGATGAGGGTGTGTAAAAGGAAGATGTGTTGAATTTAGGCTAGTTGGGCTCCTGGGTCTGGGGGCGAGGTGTATACGCTTGGCCACTATGGGCCCTCATGATGCCCAAAGTTTCAGGAGGTAAGGGGATGGAATCTTCTTGCTACCAGAAGTCTTTCAACTCATATCTCTTCTCATTAACTTGATGTAGTACCACACACTGGCAAAGTGGGTCACTCTCTTATTGTTCATCTTGCATGAAATGCATACTCTCTTATTTAGAATTTGGAATCAAGTAGACTGGACAGAAAACTCACTAGACATGTAAAGACTGCATTGGAAATTCACTATTATCCTCTTGAGGGGAAAAAAATCTGATTAGGGTCCCATCAAAGTCCTGTAATCTCACTTTCATTTACTCACAAAGGCAAATTTAGAGGTAGGAAATTACACTTTTTTTCAGAACTGAATCCCAAAGCCTCTTACTCTGATCTTTTTGATAATATTGCACTCATGAGAGTACCAATTCTGCACTTTCCTTGTATCTCCATGGGGCAGCGCTGCAGCAGAAGCAACTCAGCAAAAAGAGAGAATCACAATGTTTCAGCATTGTACCCTCCAGATTACAAGTCCAGGAATGAGCTCATTTGGGTGAAAATTTGAAAAAGAAATAATGTTTGCAATGCAGCAGGCCTAGAGAAAATGAATGAATTCACAGCTGTTCCCATTAATGAACAACAGATATAGAATATATTACTAAATTCAAAAGAAAAAAATTTGCATATGTAGTCAGAAATTAGGCTTTGATCTTTGTAAGTGTTATGATGATGGGAATAATCAATTAATAATTGATTAGGGACTTTTCTACATTTATCAACTCCCTACAATAGATTTTCTATATTTTCAGTGCTCTGCAATAGGCTATATTTTTTTTACACCTTCAGAGACCTTACTGTACCAATGAGCCACTGAGTCCCTATGGGATCACTTTAATAGCTACTTGTAAGCTTAGCATTTTAGCCACATTCTTCCAGAAACAAAATAGAGGCAGTTTTGTGTTATGGAAAGTGTTGGCGTTATGTTTACATGGACTCCAGAAGACCTGAGTTCCAATTTTGCCTTTAAATTTCCTATGTCAGCTTGGGTGACTTCCTATTTCCTCATTTGTAAACAACTAACACCTGCAGCCCATTATCTCCCTGGGTTTTATGAGGCTCAAAAGAACTCATGCATGCAAAGTATCTTAATGACCTTGAAAGACCATAGAAATGCCAACTATTCTCAGCAATATGTTCTTAAGGGCATCTACCAAGAAAAATGGCATATTCTTTCTTTTTCTATCCATTTTTCCATCTGGAACAGTTTTTATTTGAGAGTGGACCTAGTATTCATGCTGGAATACCTTGGCATTCCATGTCCTTGGATCATTAAGGTACTGCCAGGACAGCACCTTAGAACTAGCAGGGACCAGTGACCTAGTTTGAACTGAAATTGGACCAGAATTTCCAGCTCCAGTGTTTCCAACAAGTAGTCTATCAACTTTAAGACTGCCTGCAACAGCCTATTTCATATATGGTGAGAAATAATTTCTTTTTCTTCTTTTTAAATAGTTTTAATTATTCAGAATTGTTGTCCTCATCTAAATCTTCATCTCCAAAAATTATGCCTTCTGATTACACGCTCTTCTATTATCATTTCTAGCAATTTGAAACTCTGGTTAATCTATCACTTCTAGGAAGAATATTAGTGGAAGTCCTAATCTCTTTACTTCTGTCTCTTACTATTGCAAGATTTGATTCATTTAGGGTCAAAATAATACATTACATCTGGAAACAATCATCTCTAATAGCTTCAACCATATTTATTATAGGTATTCTAATTAACTGAAATGAAATGAAAAAGACTGCAGATTATAGGGGAATAAATAATAGGAGAATGAAGAAGAACATTTATTAATCTAGACTAGAAATGTCAAACACATTATAAAGGAGACCCAAATAAAATTAAAATTTAATTGAGCAATATTTAACAAAATGAATAAAATAATATTAATTTATATATATATATATATATGCATCTATGCATATGACAGCTGGATGGTGCAGTGGATAGACTTGGAATCTGGAGGATCTCATTCAAACTTGGTCGCTTTCTAGCTTTGTGATACTAAGCAAGTCACTTTACCCTGTTTGCCTCAGTTTTCTCATCTATAAAATGAGCTGAAGAAGGAAATGGCAAATTGCTTCAAGATCTTTTCCAGGAAACCCCCAATGGGATAACAAAGAGTCCTGCATTCTAGAAAAAGACCATGACATCAGGGAGGTGATGCCATGACCCACACATGAATTAGATTTGAGTGAGGTGTTGCTATGTTAAGTCACCAGCCTGATTTCTCCTCCAGTACCATCTGGGTCACGTGTTCAGATATAAACCAGGAAAACTGGAGATGGCCCTGGATGTGAAGCAGTCAGGGTGAAGTGACTTGCCCAAGTTCACACAGCTAGTAAGTGTCTGAAGCCGGATTTAAACTCCTGTCTTCCTGGCTCTAAGGCTAGTACTCTATCTACTGGGTTCCCATATAAATTAAAGATGCATGTATTGTACAGCAATTTCTGAGCTCTGGAGAATGAAGAACTGGCCTCAGAGCAAGGAAATGTGATTTCAAGTTTATCCCTGACTTGTACTGGCTATGGGAACCCAGGCAAATCACTTAAACTCTCAAGGTCCTTAGAGAATTTCCTTAGCCAGGAAGTAATTTCCTAGACAATTGAAATCATAGGTCCAGATCCTACCCCATATAGCCATACATATCTCTCCAAATAGAAAGCAAACTCCCTAGGAGTTTTTCTGTATCCCCAGCATTTACTCTTTTCTTTTATCAGTCATCAAAGTCAATCTTCTCAGATTCAAATCACTAGGTAGCTTCAAGTGACTTCTTGTCAAACTTTGTGAATTTTCCAGTGTCTTCTGATTTGAAGATTTCAGTTTAATTTTTGTGCTACATACTGTTTGAAACTAGTAATTAACAGGCAAAAAACCAGAAGAAGGTGAATCAATGACTGTCAGATAATTAGGTTGAAATTTCAAGTGTTTTAGGAAATATTTATCAACATATGCAAATTGGCAGGCCTGACTCCAAGTCCCTAGCAACTTCAGGGTGATGAAATTTCAGCATTACCACCTCCAAGTAATCTGAGAGAGCTCGCTACCTTAGAGAGGTGAAGGTGGATGTTTCTTGTTACTTAGCATAGGTGAGATTTTCACACCATTTAGAAAACTCCAGAGTGACAGACAGCTCAGCCCATTAACAGATGGAATGCTATTGATCTGTTACTTCCAGAAGAGAAAGGGGCTCTGTTTGGCACTTTTAAGACTTTTTATCATTCACTTCCTTCTTGTTTGACAATGCAACTGCAAAAGAGCCTATTGCATTCTGGGCTCTGTCGGATGACTGCTTATTGCCTTCCTACATTTCTACAATCCCCTTGTTTATTTCAGACAACAAAGTGATAAAAGCCTTCGACATATTCTCGTTTAGATACTTAGACATACAAGTAAGTTTTAAACAGTAAAGGGGGCTCAAAGAGAACAAATCAGATAGGAAGCTGTAACGTTGAGTCCAAAATCATTTGAGGTCGAATACTATGGACTTGGGAATTCAAGAAGTCTTTCTATGCTTTAGGCTCTGAAAAAATGAATTTTATTCAATCAAGGTTATATCTACCCAGGGAAGGGAAAAAAAAATTGCTTGTCTTCAAACTGGAAGAGAAAAAAACACACACACCAAAAAGGAAGAAGAACATGAAACAGAATAGGCCTAGTGAAATGTTCTCATAATTTAACTCAACTGATTGGTTGTAAGTCTGAGACCCTGAGAGATTAGAGAGAAAAGGTCTCAAGGGAGTTGCTATTTCCAGGGCATCACAAGCATTCCAAGACTTTCTAACATCACCAATGATTCAAGCAAAATAAATTCCAACTATAATGCTCACCATTGCTGAAACTCTTAGGCATCTAGGTGGCACATTGGGCAGAGTGATGGACTGGAAGTCAGGAAGTCCTGAGTTCAAATCCAGGCTCAGACACTAGTTGTGTGTTCCTAGTCACTTAACCTCTGTCTGTCTCAGTTTCCTTAACTGGAAAAGGAAGATAATAATAGCAACTACCTTCCAGGGTTGTTGTGAAGGTCAAATACTTAGCACAGTGCTATGGAGGCTTGTTTTGCTCTCTCCCTTTGTTCCTATTCAACTTAATTCAACTCATCGTTTATTAGGCACCTACTATGTTTAAAGTTCCTGTGATAGGTATTGGTGAAATAAAGGTCTATACTGCACATTCTGAGCTCTCAGGAAGCCTAATATGCTGCTTTTCTTTCAAGGAAAACCATTTTATTCATGTATTTCATGCTAAAAGAAGTATTTTTTTAAAAAGAAGTTTTTTCTTTAAAGGTAAAACATTTTATTAATGTATTTCATGTTAGAAGAAGTTTAAGGTATGGTGGATAGAGTGAAATCTGAATTAAAATCTTCCTTTGATACTTACTACCTTGTCTTATTTGGGGCACATTTGTGTGAATGCTGATACCATGGCTTATCCTTTTCATTCTGCTTTAGGGGAACCAGGTCCCACCCTAAGGGATCAGTGCCAAGTTTGGTTCTCAACTTAGGTCAGATAGACATACTGACCTGCTAGATCTTAGAAGGCTAACAATCCAGAAGTATGTTAAGATGACAGCATGAGAATCAATTTAATGTGATGGATTTCTCCTGACTTTAGAATCCACTCCTGCCTCACCCCTATCTTCCCACCTTCCACCCCTCCACATGCAGATTCCAAAGTTTCCATCAAGTAGCCTGAGCAGACAGAAGCTGACCTATACTCTTCAATTCTGAAAGACCCCTGGTATGGCATGATAACAAGGAATGGGAACAGGAGCTTGATGTATTGAGCAGCTTTCTTAATTTCATCTGTTTATGGAAATCTAATTACACTGAATATTAATGCTCTTTTATCCAACGCTTTGCACTGAACCCTAATTCTTAGATGGATAACATGCAATTAACAAATGATAGTGACTTCATTACACCTAAATCTGCAGGAGGCTGGCATGTCTGCACCAACCATCTTTTATCTGTGACCCCCCGTCAGACTGAGCGGATTGAAATCCTAGCTGGCAAGCATGGCAATAAATGCCTAGTGGCGTGTCTGTGTTAGACACAGTAAAGGGAAACCATGAGGAGTGGCTGAACACTCCTTCCTTCAAATCATCTACCATCTACTTAGAGATAACAAACACAATAAACATTTAAAATACTTTACTTAAAGCACCCTGCTAATAAGTGCCAAAGAATATAATACAGACTTAGCAAATTCAGGCTCTAAGGATGTAGACTAGGGGAGGGAGTAAGCCTTTAGATATCACCTATGTTTCAGTCACGGTGTTAAGAACTTAAAAATATATCTCATTTCATTGTCACAAAAAACCCAGGGAGTAGATGCTCTTATCAACTCTATTTTACAGCTGAGGAAATGGAGATAAACAGAAGTGACTTAGTCAAGTAGCTAGTAAATTCCAGAAGCTAGATTTGAACTCAGGACTTTCTAATTCCAAGGCTCAGAACTCTTATCTACAGAGTCATTAAATTGCTCCTTAAGTAGACTGGAAGATCCCCATTATCAGTTGTATGCCTAAAATACTGAGGGGCTGTAGTATTGTAAAATCAAAATGAGTCAGTGGTGTGATATGACCACATCAGTATAATCTGAGGCTGTGATTCATAAGGCCAATTGTTCCCTCTCCCTGTCAGATCTCATCTGGAATTTGCGTTCAGTTTGGGACGTCATCTTTTAAGAAAGATCTGCAGGAGTTGGTAAGCTTCCAAAAAGGGGGCAATCATATTGGGGAAGAGCCAGGAATCCGTAGTAACTAGGAATATTGGACGTGGAGAAGAGAAGACTGCGGGGATTGTTTGGTATCTTCAGCTATTCCTGGGCTATTGTGAGCAAAGGATATTAAATGTGTTCTCCTTTGTCTCAGTTGGTAATTAATGAAAGGCAAAACATGCCAATTTAGGAATGGTATCAGGAAGAAAACGCCAAAGCATTATAAGAATTACACTTATTCCAAAGTAGAACGGCCCACTTCAGAAGGCAAGTTGTTTCTTCCCTCTGAATGTCTTTAAGCAAAAGTTTGATATAATGGAGAGGATGAAATATGTTTTGCATGACTCCCCATCTACAATTGATATCCTATTGCTTGTGTTCTTAATGAGTGGGAGGGAATTTGGAACTCAAAATCTAAAAAAAATCCCAGTTCAATGTTAAAAATAAATTAATGAATTAAAAAGAAATTGCAATATTTTTTTAAGTCCCTTGGCCATTAACATCACTGTCAACTGTAGTAGAGGCCTTCTGCATACTCTGAAAAATAAGCAATAGTGAAGAAGATAGATGCATGTGTTTATGTGTGTGTATTTAACATTCAGAAACAGTCTATGAGCAAAAATAGATATGGGATTTTAAAAAATGTTTTTGATGGGGAGAAAATATCAGTGACAATTTCTGCCTTCCTCTGATACAGTAATAAGAGCTGGGGTTGATAATTCTTTCCTGTCAACTATATAATTGTTCCATGTATATGCAAAAAAGCTAAGATGTTATAAACTTACAGTTCTTCAGAGAGAAGGGCAAAGGACAAGGAATAAAATTTCTATGATTAATGAGGCTAAAATTTTGACAGAACTAACATTCAATTGTCCACCCACAAATGATTGCTATGTTAATGATGGACCACATATGGTCTAGGGCTTCTACTACCCTGGCTGCTCCTAGGTTCTTTTTCCAATAGTTGACACTCATTTTCATTTTCTATTTGCTTGCTTTTGAAAAATTTGAAAATTATGTTCCTGAATGAAGGGTTTAAAAACTGAATTAGAAAGAATATAAGAAGTAGAAATTTAGCCTTTTCTCTACCTTAAGAGAGAATATTAAGTGTGTTGTTAGTCAGGTGACAATATGTATTGCAACCCTACTATAATATAATGCATGTAGTACCATGAGCATTTCAAAGTGTTGTCAGTGATTCCACACCCTCTTAACCCACCAAACCCCAAACCCAACTACAAATCCAAGCCAAAATAAAAATCCCAAGGCTGAGAAATTTGTCTTTCTAGATTCTTTCTTTTTGTTTACTCTTATCTTAAAACAAGAAGTTACTTGACCCTATTGAAATAGTTCATCCTAAGTTGCTAGGTAATTAATAAGATCTGTTTCAGGCTGTCCTTCATTTTCAAAGAAGACCATGACATCAGGGAGATGATGTCAATGCAATTTCAAGAATTGTATTTGAGTGAAAGGGGACTATACTAAGTCACCAGCCTTAATTTCTCCTCCAGCATCATCTGGGTCCAGTGGCCAGATGGAAATGAGGCCTCCTGGAGATGATCCTGGATGCGGGGCAATCAGGGTGAAGTGACTTGCCCAAGGTCACACAGCTAGTAAATGGCAAGTATCTGAGACTGGATTCCAACTCCCATCTTCCTGACTCCAAGGCCAGTTTTCTAACCACTGTACCACCTAACTGCCCTAACAGGCTAGAAAGGGGTAGAATGAGGAATGTGAAAGGACTGGACAGAAAGGGGAGGTGAATACTGATCACAAATTGTTGAGCTTTATCTATGACTACCATTTTCAAAGAGTGAATGTGTGTTTTTAGGGATGGAAATTACTCTCAGAAGTGATCCAAGTAGCCTTTGAAAAGGATCCAAGCCAATGTCATTTGTGCTATGGTACACTCATTCAGCTGCTTCATTCAGTGATTCTGAAAATCCCCTTCAACAAAGACAAGGCTCCAAATCACTTAGGTAGAGAGGCATGCACGCTTTCTTTTTATTTATACAATATAGGAATTCTAAACACTGTCCAAAGGCTGCCAAGGAAAGCCACATAGGGAGTATCAAAAGAACTTTCTATTCAAATTCAGTACAGTCATGGTGACTTCACCAGAATGGGTAGGCAGCAAAGGTCAAATTTAGGAGGATAACTGTGCTAAATTAAACCACACAATGGATCAAATAGAGGTGAATGGGAGAAGGTATTTTTTTTTGAAACTGATACAATTCAAACATTCTGAATATTCCAGGGTGTTCACATCTTCCTTGACCTCTTTAGCTATATTTTTCAGCTTCGGTGCTTTTGACACTATTTCTATACTATAATGGCCTTCTTAAGCCTTCATCTTTTTCCAGTCATAATTTTTTTCTTATGCTCTGATGAGT
Organism: Macrotis lagotis; assembly: GCF_037893015.1. Classification (NCBI taxonomy): domain Eukaryota; kingdom Metazoa; phylum Chordata; class Mammalia; order Peramelemorphia; family Peramelidae; genus Macrotis; species Macrotis lagotis. Next base: position 61,123,642 of record NC_133666.1, on the reverse strand, counting down.
AATAGGATATACTTGATAATATGTCTTAAATGCATTCAACTTAAGGTTTAGTTAGAGTTAAGATTGCAGAAAGGCAGCATATTAATAAATATTTTCAATAGGTGTTCTTTCAATCTATGCCCTGGGTGCAGAGGAGAAAAGAATTGTGAATGGAGAGATGTTTTGGAACTCTAACCCTTTCCCTGAAATTTTATTTTTGTGTCTGCCACTTCTTTGAATTTTAAATATTCAATCAGGTGACACTCAAATTCTTTAAATATGAAAAAAGTGAAAATCAACTAGGCTTGTGAATAGGATTGCATACAAAAGAAGAAAGCAAGTGTATATCTGAAATAACATGCAGGCTATTACTTTGTGGCATTAATCTCTCTCAGTTTATCATTAGAGTATATTACTTTCAATGGCTTTTTCCTCAAATTTCCTGATTTAAGGCATGACTGGCCCTTTCCTAAAAATGCAAATTATATACAGTGCAGATAAGACATTAGGGTTTCAGGATCAGATATACAACCTTCTCTTTGGTTTTTAAACTTCTTCCTAACCTACCTCTTCTCTCAACTCAATCTGGGAGCACTAATGTATCATAGGTGAGGATTTCTTGGAGATTTTGTTGACTCTGGTCCCTGCACCCATCACTTCTACAGTCCTGAACAGGCAAAATGGCCTGTTGACTGGAGGTTACCTGCCGCTGATATAGATGGTAGAGGAAGAACTCTAAAGCTTTAAGTCCACTTCTAAATGGAAGCCTAAGATAATGAAGGGGCAACAGAACAATGAAATTCAGCTTGTTTTCTTGTAGAAGTCCATTGAGGCAGACAAAGGTTAAGTAACTTGTCCAAGATCACAATCTAGAAAGTATCTTAGGCAGTCTCCGTGATTCCAGGATGAGTGCTCTATTCACTGATCCACACTGTCTCTAAATGGATCTACCAGGATTTTGGATCTTGAGTTGGGAGGGATCATATGGATTGCACAGTCAAATCGCATTTCAGCGATAATTTAGTTAAAATAACTCTGAGTAATTTGTCCAGATAATGACTAGTACCAGGTGTACTAGCACAGGGTTGCTGTGACCCTCAAATCAAATAATTTTGTTAATACCTTATAACCAAGGAGATACAAAGGGTTCGGGATGTCATCAGCATAGGGAACCTCCCTTACAAGGGCAGATTGCATGTACCTCAAAGTGTACTATTTTAAAACATTTTTCTTTCAGATACTGACTCAGAACTATCTTTGCCATGTGATCCTAGAGGGAACTTCCCTGACCATGATGCCTATGTGTTTCCATAAGGAGAATAAAGTATCTCTAGACACTTGACTGACATTGGGAATGTTTCACTGTGGCATATATCTTTATGTCTTCTAATACCTTCATCTGACTTTGCTGTTCCCTCAACCCATTTGTGAAAATTAGCTGTCTTTTCCCATGACTTTTAAAAACAAAAAGTGGCAGAATTTCTGAACTAATAGTACCCTCTTCTGACCAAAACATTTTCTGTAGAGAATGACTGTATGACAGCCGTGTGTTTGCTCAAGGCTATGCTTATTTGAGCATGGAAGAGAGGATGATGATGATGATCAGCTGCCAGGGATGGGGTGATCAGAGGACCTCTGAGATTACATCCTCCTACAATCTCAAATACTGTCCCTTACCCCACCCCACTTCCTTCAGGAACATTCAAATATTCTGGCAGTTGGGCAAAGAAAACCGAAGGAAACATTTATAGCCCTCTATCTCATTATGATTTTAAAGGTAAACAGAGAGGATTCATTTCTTTCCTTCTCCACTAGAATTTTATTTCCATTAAAAAAAAAACCTACACATTTTCTACCCCGAATTCCTACAGTCAAATCAATAAGCATCTTCCCTCTTATTTTCATTAACTACCCGTGTGAAAGGCTCTGGATTGTTCAATTTGTTCTGGCTGTGGAGTCCTTGCATCAGGGAGGATGGAGCCATATGAAGACAATCACTTTCCCTAAGGAGGCTATAGATCTACCTCTTCTTGCTGAGGACATGCCTGTGCTGATGACTTCATGGAGAAATAAATAAATCCAAATTACCACATTGTTATCAACAAATGAAGGTGATGAGGATGTTGAATATTCCAGATGTCAATGTGAAAATGAATTCATATCGTTGCCAGCTATTTAGACTAAAGGAATAAATCACCTTAACCAGAACCTCTCACCAATGAATAGTGTTTGTGGCTAATATCACTGTGTACAGAGATGTGCATCTCTCGAAGCATAAACATCTGAAAACTAGTGACTCCCACTTAATCAGAGTCCCTTGTAGTATATATATACATATTGACTATAGAGGGTCATATGCATTTTCAAGGGGTAACAATGTAAAATTCTCTTTGTTAGGTTTTTGCAAGGCAAATGGGGTTAAGTGGCTTGCCCAAGGCCACACAGCTAGGTAATTATTAAGTGTCTGAGACCGGATTTGAACCTAGGTACTCCTGACTCCAGGGCCGGTGCTTTATCCACTATGCCACCTAGCTGCCCCTAACTATGTAAAATTCTTAAAGATACCTCCAAACTGTTCCTGATTGTTGCACTGGTGGAATGAGCAAGTTCATTAAGGTTGCTCATCACCCCTATGTTGCTGTTAGGGTGTACAATGTTCTTCTGGTTCTGCTCATCTCACTCAACACCAGTTCATGCAAATCCTTCCAGGCTTCTCTGAATTCCCATCCCTCCTGGTTTCTAATGGAACAATAGTGTTCCGTAACATCCACATACCACAATTTATTTAGCCATTCCCCAATTGAAGGACATTTCCAATTCTTTGCTACCACAAATATAGCTGCTATGAACATTTTTGTACAGGTGATGTTTTTACCCTTTTTCATGATCTCTTCAGGGTATAGACGCATTAGTGTTATTGCTGGATCAAACGGTATGGCGCATTTTTATGGCCCTTTGGGAATAATTCCAAATTGCTCTCCAGAAAGGTTAGATGAGTTCACAGCTCCACCAACAATGCATTAGTGTCCCAGATTTCCCACATCCCTTCCAACATTCATCATTTTCCTTTCTGGTCATATAGGGTAGTCTGAGAGGTATAAGGTGGTACCTCAAAGATGTTTTAATTTGCATTTCTCTAATCAGTAATGATTTAGAGCAATTTTTCATATGACTATAGATTGCTTTGATTTCCTCATCTGTAAATTGCCTCTGCATATCCTTTGATCATTTGTCAATTGGGGAATGGTTTTTTAAAAATAAATTTTACTCAGTTCTCTATATATTTTAGAAATGAGTCTTTTGTTAGAAATGCTAGTTGTAAAAATTGTTTCCCAATTTACTATATTTATTTTGACCTTGGTTACAGTGGTTTTGTCTGTGCAAAAGCTTTTTAATTTAATGTAATCAAAATAATCTAGTTTGTTTTTAGTGATGTTCTCCATCTCTTCCTTGGTCATAAACTGCTTCCCTTTCCATATAGGTAAACTATTTCTGATAGGTAAACTATTCCTTGATATTCTAGGTTGCTTATAATATTGTCTTTTATGATTAATCCTGTATCCATTTTGATTTTATCTTGGTATAAGGTGTGAGGAGTTGGTCTAATCTGAGTTTCTGTCATACTAACTTGCAATTTTTCCAGCAGGTTTTGTCAAAGAGAGAGGTTTTATCCCCAAAGCTGGACTCTTTGGGTTTATCAAACAGTATATTACTATAATCATTTCCTGCTATTGTACCTAGTCTATTCCATTGATCCACCACTCTATTTCTTAGCAAATACTAGACAGTTTTGATGACTGATCCTTTATAATATAATTTTAGATCTGGTAGGGCTTGGCCACTTACTTTTGCACTTTTTTTTTTCATTAAATCCCTAGAAATTCTTGACTTTTTAATTTTCCATATGAATTTACTTACAATTTTTCTAACTCATTAAAAGTTTTTTTTTGGAATTCTGATTGAAAGGGCAGTAAATAAGTAGTTTAATTTAGGTAGAATTGTCATTTTTATTGTATTAGCTCAGCCTATCCATGAGCAGTTGATATTTACCCAGTTTTTTACATCTGATGTTATTTGTCAGAGAAGTGTTTTGTAGTTTTCATAGAGCTTCTGAGTTGGCCTTGGCAGGTAGACTCCCAAGTATTTTATATTGTCTGAAGTTATTTTGAATGGGATTTCTCTTTCTAGCTCTTGTTGCCGTATCTTGCTATTAATATAGAGAAATGCTGAGGATTTATGAGGGTTTATTTTATATCCTGTAATATAGGAACTTTGTTAAAGTAGCTAATTGTTTCTAGTAGTTTTTAGATGATTTTTTGGGATTCTCTAGGTATCCCATCATGTCATCTTCAAAGAGTGAGAGTTTTGTTTATTCCTTCCCAATTCTAATTCTTTCAATTTCTCTTCTCTTACTGCTGAAGCTAACATTTCTAACATAATATTGAATAGTAGTTAAGAAATAATATTTGCTAAATTTATAGCATGAAGAGAATTTTGTGACATTTTTGCCTCTGGAGTCTTCATTTCTTCCTAACAAATGTGTTAGGGTTAAATCTTGCAGACTGTAAACTATCTGGTAATGTTGAATAGTTTGCCAGGCTCACCAAATAAGCAAGCCTCCAAAGAAGACATAATTCTTTTTAAGGACTCATAATTTTGTCATTGTGGGTATTCCCTTCATTTAGCCTATTAATTTAGCCAAGTAATTTAACATCGTTCCACCCATCTGGTGATTAGCCATTTCTCAGTAAGAGGCAGTCACTTCTCCCAGCCTGGGTTTCTTTTAAGAAGAGGAACTAGGATGTGAAACTATATTTCTGACTGCTGAGTCCCATGATCTTTTCATACCTATAACACAAACTGAAGAAAATATTATACTGTACCCTGGGTGTTTTGTTGTTAGTTTGGGGGATCATTTGTATGTTTTGTTTTGTTAAGGTTTTTAAAGGTGTTATTTCTAGAGAGTCTTCTTTTCCTTCCAAGTATTAAAATTCTTAGAAGGGCAGAGTGGTACGGGAAATTCAGAGTCAAGAGTTTCTATTTCTTCCACTCACTACCTATAGGATCTGGAATGGGCCACTTTCCTCATCGCTCCCTTAGTTTTCTTCTCTGTCAAATGAATGTATTGGATAAGATGAGCTTCACGCACTAAGTCTGGGATCCTAAATCTATAATTTTGACATGAGTAACTCTACATATACAGGTGGACTTCAGGATTGAATTTGGATTTCCTCTTTTTTCCTAAGCAGAGAATATTCTTTGTAAATTGAATACAACTGCAGTCTTAATTCTACCCCCTGCTGGGGGGGTCCCAATGATGGATGAAAAGTTAGTAGGAACTGATTATAGAAAGTATAGTGGAAAATATATCTAAGTGGGAATCAGAGGACCTGGTTTTGAATCTCACCTGTGACATCTGGCACTTGTTTAGTCTCAGGTTAGGCATTTAATCACCCCTGGCCCTCATCTTTCTCTATAAAATAGAAAAGTGAAGCTAGATGACCTTTAAGCTTCCTAGAAGACATGAGCCCATGTCTATAAAAGCAGTAGTGATTAAATAAGATTTGCCATCATTGTTACCAGGTAAAATAATATTTCCAGGCAGTGTCTTTGTCCAAGCCTATAGGGTAGTCAAGGAAAAACAGTCTGTGATAGGGGTGCAGAATGGTGCGTAATGGAGGTATTCTTTAAAGGATGTTTGATTAAGGACTAGGAGGCCAAGATAGCAAGTAGAAGTAGAATAGAGGAGTGAAGAGGGGCTGTTACTTTCAGGATCTGTTATAAAAAGAGATATACACAAGCCAAATATGTATCTATGTCAGTTTTTTATGTATATTTTTACAGGTGTACATATATGTATATTATACATATATAATATGTATGTATTATATATGGGTTTATTTGTATATGTGAGTATGTATATAAATATATATATGTATATATATACATATATATATATATATATATATATATATATATATATATGTACATGGGTAGTGGAAACCTTGACAGGCTTCCCCTGATGTGAAGCAGGAAGTCAGACATTACCTAGGCACCCAGTGACCTTACAGCTACCATCAGTGACATGTGTGCAGGCATAGCTTTGAGAGGCTACCCCACTCTGAAGAAGAAAAGCAGGCAGGTATGGTATTTTATCATTCAGACAGACTGGGAAGGCTGTGAACAATCCAGGAGGGTAGTTCTGGGCAGACAGAGTGAGGACCCTTAAGAAAAGTAGAAGCCTTCAGAAGGAACCAGGAGTTAACCTAAGTGGTTCCAAAAGAACGATGAAAGGATTTTGAGCGAGGGAAAAGATCAGAACTTTTCAAAAGTTAAAGACAATGAAGAGAACCCAAGCAGTCTGAAGTGAAGACCTGAAGGGAGTCTACAGAAAACAGAATTTTTGGGGCCTAGGAGTCTTTGACAGTGGTGAAGATTGAAGCCTGAAGGAAAGGAGGTGAGCTTCATCTGACTGGAAGTTCTTAGGATGGCTTTTAATCTATCCCTAACCATTGGTATTACTCTGGCACTTTTCATGGTTCCCGGGCTTAGTGTCCAACAGTGCTACCACTGCAATTTCACCGAGAAAATCAACTGTGCGGGCCTCCTGATGACTGGTGGTGAGGATGGCTGCTACATTGGCATGGAGAAAGCCAACAGCATCTCCATTGTCAACAAGAGCTGCCAATGGCAGAACTGCAGTGGGTATGATCCCTTTCTGAGTCAGACTTTCAACAACTTTTCCAACAACTACTGGTTCTTGGAAGAGGATGATGAAGAAGAGGATTTGGAATCCAACAGCCTGAACAAGAAATCCCATGGAAATGCTATGGTGACACTGTCCAAAGTGCAGATCCTGATAGGACTGCTTTGGCTTCTGTTGTAAACACAAAGGACAGGAAAGTCACCAAGGCCTCTATCCAGTCACAAACAATTTTCCACTCCTACTTTTTGTGGTGTTCCTTTCAAGAACTGCATTAAAGTGACCAGAGGCAGAAACTTGATGTATTGTCTTTTGGAATTTTGTGGGAAGAGGAAAGAGGGAAATTGGGAGAGAAGGAGAAGGAGAGAGTGAGAATCTGGGAGCAGGAGGCAGAGGAATCTAGAATTGGAAGAGTGAAGGGAACACAACTGGGGAACAGTGGGAGAGGGAAAAGGAAGGGCAAAGGGAAGAGCTAGTGGCAGGGGAGGAGGGGAAAGTAGCAAGGTAGAGGTGGAGAAAGGAGGAGCGGAGGGAGAAGAAGGAGAGGAAGAAGGGAGGAGGGGAAGGGAGAGGAGAAGGGAAAGAGGAGGGATGAGGGGAAAAGGAAAAGAAAGGAGGGAAAGAGGAAATGGGAGAGAGGACTGAAAAGAGGGAAAGAGGTAGGAAAAAAGGAGGGAAGGGGAGAAGGGTTGGAAAGAAATGGGGTGCTGTCTTGGTTGAAGAGAGAAGGTAGAGTCTGTAAGGATGAAAGGGCATGGGGCTGGCAAATGGATGCCAGGGGGGCAATATGGAAGGTTATGGCTGAGTCTCCCCAGCACATTAGTTCTGAAGATAACAAAGGATGATGGGGCACTACCACAAGGCAGAAGAGTTGGACTTCATAAAGATGCAGCTGTGTTGGAAAGGAAGGGGAGACGGGAGAGGAAGAAGAGATGGGGGAGGGTAGGAATAGAGAAAAGGGAGGAGAAAAAAGATATGAAGAAAATAAATCTATAGAGGGAAGGGAAAGAGAGGAGGAAAGACAGGCAGGCAAAGAAGGGGGGAGGGAAAGGTAGAATATATAAAGGAAAAGGCAGGAGACAATATGGGAGAGAAGTCAAGAAGCACCTCCAACTCCCACAGGGTGGTCTGAGGAGGAGAATGCCAGGCAACAGTGGGGAAGGCTATGGTTAGAGGGTTTTGAAGGACAATGAGAGGAGAGGAGAAGAGGGAAAGTGAAGTATGGAAGAGGGGAAGGGAGGATGAGACAAAGAGAAGCTGAAGAGAGAAAGGGAGAATAGGGGAAGGAAACAGCACAGAGAAGGGAGAAGAGGGAGCATGGAGGACAGGCAGAAGACTGAGGAATGAGAAAGAATACAGAGGAGAAAGGGACTAGAAGGTACTGGAAGAGAGAGAGCGTGTGTGTGTGTGTGTGTGTGTGTGTGTGTAGAGCTGGGTGTTAACCCAGGATGCTTTCAAACAAACGGTGGGGAGTTCTGTGCTTCAACAGCTGAGGGATGGGAGAGGAGACTCCATGACAATTAAGTAGTTCTGAACCTTTGGTTGACTCCCCAGCATGGAAGGACCCTTGAGGCAATGCAGATCAGCACCTAAGGGAGAAGCTGCAAAGCTTCTGAAGTCGAAATCCTTTTCCAGATGTGCATTTCAGGACAATTTCCATAGCCTGAGGAAGTAGCATTTTCAGCTTCTTAGTGTAACCTCTCACTCATGTGAAAATAGATGTTAATCTATGGATGTTAATCATCAGCTCGGATTTCAGTGTCAAATCACCTTGACTTTCCTTGAGTAAAAACAGAACAAAAATCAATAGCCCAAAGCCCCAAACTTTCCTCCAAAAATTGATCAAGGATTGTTTATGTATGTGTGAAAAAGTCAGAGCCTCTTCCTCAGAACTAGAAGCACAAGACAATGTGAATAATCTCTGGAAAAAGACCTTAGTGCTTCCCATTTAATAAGAACTGCAGCCTTTTACGACTGTTTCAAGGAAAACTGTGTGTGGAATAATATTTCTGCTCAACCACCTTCAATTCTCCTCTTCCATATGTTCTAGTCACACAAGCTGCAAAACAAATCTTGGAATTTTTCTTTTAGAATAGACTAACAAACACTCTAGGAGCAAAGAGGCAAAAATAACCCTTGATCAAAAGCTATAACTAAACTGATTCCAATAGCAAAAGGCAAATATCACAATATCTCAATGTATACTCCAGATCACCATAATAACAACAGAAATGCATATCAAAACAGCTCTGAGGGTTCTCTCTGGTCTCTTGTAATGCTGACTCAAGAGCTTTACTATTTAATTGACAATGGGTATAAGCATTAGTTAATAAATTAAATGCATCCATTCAGGAAACATTTATTCCGCACTATTAATACAGAAGGGGCATTGCTACAATAGTTTTCTCTTCATTGGACTTTAAAGACTTTTCAAGTACCAGATTTTAATTAAAGATGATCTTTATAACACTCCTTGAGATGAACCAACCTAACTAAGCCTTATTTTTCTTCATCTGTCAAATGTAAAGACTGAGTTAATTAAAGGTCATTTCCAGATCCAACTCTATGAACTTAGAGCTCTTTACATCTGAAGAACAATGATTTTCATCCCTTGAGATTAGTCTTTTATTCTTTAGAAATTTTATTCCAAGTACACATTCCTAAAAATGGGACAGAATAGATTGACCATTTTCTGGGACTTGTAACAGATAATTAAAAGTTACCATAGCTCATTTTCTAAATCAGAATCATAGAATCATAGTGCTTTTTTTCACTTTTTTCTCCATAAAAGGTCTCTTCTTTGTAATTGACTTCAGTTTAGAAGATCGACCATCACAAAAGTGAAAAGGACCTTAGCAATCCTGTCTAGTTCCCTTAAATAAGGAAGTTTAGAAACGCAAGTGAAGTGACTGGCCAGGGCCACACGTAGCCATCTAATGGGAGAGCTAGCACTAAGATTCCAGATTTCTTTGGACTCTTTTGTGATACTACTTGAAACTGTTTTAGTAGTTCTAGCCATTTCTAATACCACTACTTAATACAGTTCACTAACCTCCATTTCTAGGACAAGCTGTCTCCAGAAGACCCTCAGCTTCTTGATTTCAGGCCTTTTGGTTCTGATCCTGCCACCATGAAACTCTTAGAAGAGACTTAAATATCTTTCTGCTGTCGTCTTTCCATTAATCAAGTAGCATTCTTTTGACAACACTGAGACTATTCTCTTTAGTTCATTGGTATATAGAGTGGCCCATTCGTCTGCCTTGACAGTATTTATTTGATGGTGATAGTGTTTCTAGAGGGTTATTAAACCCACCTCCTAAAGGCTTTGATAGCCCACTGTGTACCATGGCTTAGCAGAGACCTTGGGTTCCCAAAGGCTGTGGTAATAAAGTGTGAGATCTGACAGGCTCCATTATGTCTGCAAGGCTCTAGGGCCTAGTGACATACTCTGTCTAACTAAATCAACAGAGGCTCATAACCATGCTGGCTACAGGGAGGTGAGTTCTTTGATCACAACAATTCTAAGAGACCACCGGCTAAATTATAAAGAGACAATGCTCTGCATTGATAAAGGAAGTATCCATATTTGAGAAATCACAGGTCCTTTAAGCAATATTAAACCAAAAAACATCATCATTAATAAGTTTAGCACACACTAAGTTAATTATAAAATTTAATAATAAGACTTCAAGCATTATTAAACATCCAATTCAAAAGTTAGCTTCTGATAGTTTAAACATCAATCATGACATGTTGTGTTTTGCTTTCTGTTGGTTGAGTCATTTTAGTCATGTCTGACTCTTCATGACTCCATTTGGGGATTTCTTAGCAAAGATACCAGAGTAGTTTGCTATTTTCTTCTCCAGCTCATTTTACAGATAAGGAAAAGGAGACAGACAGGATTAAGTGACTTGCCTAGGGACACCCAACTAGTAAGTGTATGAGACCAGATTTGAATTTATAAAGCTGAATCTTTCTGATTCCAAGTCTAGTACTCTATCCACTGTGCCACCTAACTACCCTATATGTTACTTAAGATATGATACTTTACAGATTTATATGTGCATAACATATATATATATATATATATATATGTATATACATATACACATTAAAGTCAATGTGGTATAAGGGGTAGAAGGCTTGCTTGCTTTGGAACCAACTGTCTTTGAAAACATTAATGAGAAAGACATTTTGGACATGCCCAGTATGGGAATCTGTTTTGCTTGTTTGGATGTTTGCTACAATTTTTGTAATTAAAAAAAATATTTAACATGTAGAAATACTTGTTCTGCCTCGGATGCACACTAGTTTTATGACTAAGATGAGTTTAATTGAGTTCCAGGAGAGATTCTGAGTTGCACTGATGGGATGGGGAGTGTAGCTTTCTGTCTGCATTAGTCAGAAGAATTTGGCACTGGTGGTTCTTCATATCAGTGTAGGCACAATTTTGAACCAAATTATATTCCACCCCCCCCAAATAAAAGAACACACTCACATTGAATGCATACACATTTACAGCTATTACAGTGAAATAAATGATGGATATCTCAGATCCAACTGTTTGCCCCTTCCCATCTAATTTTCAAGTCACAAAACATTTTTCCATATAAAAGTTATATCAAACCATTTTTTAGAACATGGGCTAGGGTCCCAGAAATCTGGATTTTTAATGACTGCCACTAGCTTTAAAAATAAATGCATACTCCTGTCTTTTTTATATCATCAACTTTTCTCAATTTTCTCCCCTTTCCTCTCAGAGAACCATTTTTTAAATCCAATAATAAAAAGAGGGGGAAAACAATTCAGCAAAACTAATCAACATATAAAATAAGTCTGACTTTTTCAAATGGAAAATATCTACTTAAATTAAATAGTACTTCAATACATTCCAGTCAAATTTGCACTCTATTTCACTTTTAGTCACAATCTGATATTTTAGTTCAAAAAAGAAATGCCCCCATCTGTCTCCTTTTCATTGCTGCCAGCAATGGATTATGGGTGCCATGAAGCCTGGCTGCCACTACATTATCCTACTCATCTCATTTTCTATGTAAGAATTGCTTATGGAAGCAAGAGTCTTGGCTGGTGCAGGCTCTGAGCTAATTACTGCTTTAGTAATTGCCAGCCCAGCCAGGGTGATGGGAAATCAAATAGCTTTCTCTAGAAGGTGGTAGGATCTAACAGATATATAATATACCTTTCCATCAGTTCTACTCTTTGGGGGAAGATAGTCATTCCTTGTTCTAACTTCCTAAGTGTTTTCAGTCACAAGTTACACTAGCCAGAACCCCAAGTAGCACCCCACAGAAAGCTCAAGGCTGGCATCTTTCTTTAATTAGATTAGTTCTCTAAAATTGTTTAGTAATGACTATTGAAGGCACAGCAGAGGAATGCAAACGCTGTAATTATAGTATGTGACAGGCTAACAAATTAGGCACTAGATGCCTCTCCATTTCTCAAGGGTCGCCTCTTTTCTCTTGTCCAAATGAAACACTTAAAATGCTCTGCCATGATATAGCTATGAGGCTTGCCTGAGACCTACCATAGCAAGGAGCTCACTGTTTTTTTGGATGATTCCACCATGTTCCTCAACGATTGGGACTTGGTGACTTCTGAAAAAGCTATGACCCTGTATTGGTTTCATTAGGCAGGAGCTCTACAATTAATTACTGCTAGCTCAAATGGTTTGGTGTTTCATTAAAGACAACTAATTGGAAGAATTAAATGAACAATCCAGCTTACCTCTCCTTCTTTTGCTTTTGGATTCCCTTAGTGGCAATAATTTAAACTAATAAAAAAATCTTTCACTTCTGTTCCTAGTGTTTTCCAAAATGTGAATGGTATAGTATGCTATCACAATGACCACATCAACCAAAAGATGGCTGGGACGATTCTACTTTCTTCTTTCTGTTTTTTTTTTTCTCTTGTTGCCTTTTCATCTCAAGAAGATGAGGTTGTGTTTTCTTTTGATTAGCTTAGCTGCTAGAGATGAAATTTGGGACAGTTCAATCAATGGTCTATGAATTTTGATTCAAATATATATATATATATTTAAATTCAAATATATATATATACATATACATATATATATATATATATATATATATATATATATATATATTTAAAGGAGGGTCACACAACTATCTGAGGGCAGATTTGTAGGAAGATGAAATCTATCTGTGGTAGACATGTGGTAGAGCATTCTGAGCTCATATTGGTCTGATCAGCCACAGTTGGACATAATGTCATTTTTCTCATAGTGATGTCGATTGGTCTTCTTCGATAATGAAGGACAGGAACCAATCAACCAAATAGAAGAGAGCTGTGAGCAACTAGATGGCACAGTGGATAAAGAATGGGGTTGGAACCATGAAGACTCAACCTCTTGGGTTCAAATCTAGCCTCAGACAAATACTGTGTAACTCTGGGCAAGTCACTTCACCCTCTTTACTTCAGTTTCTTCTGTAAAAGGAGCCAGAGAAGAACATGACAAATGACTCCTGTATCTCTTCCAAGAAAACCCCATAAGGGGTCACAGAGAGTTTGCCATGGTGGAAAAACAATTCAACAACACAACAATAATGAAAGGAGGCAATGATTACATTATGTTCCACTGCCCATGAATTGTACCATAAGGAAATTAGTTTGTAAACCTTAAGGTACCATATAAATGTTATTCTTATATCTTTTAGAAAATAGTTTATTTTTTTCCTGCTGTCTACTGAAAATAATTATTAGCATAATAGTTCATCAATATGAAGAGTAATATAGCTACATGAAATATATAGCTCATCATTCTAGCCAAAGTACTAAAAACTGTCAGTTCTCATTACTATTGTTATAATTATGTTTATAACATATGAAACTATCCACTGATATTTGCATAAAAATATGCATCTTATGTACATGTAAAGAACCTTTTTTGCCCATGATCAGTATGTGTACATTTGACAATATACCTTTTATTTGTTTGTTGTTTGTTTGTTTTTGGTGAGGCAGTGACTTTCCCAGGGTCACACACTCAGGTCTTCCTGACTCCAGAGCTTGAGCTCTATCCACTGGACCATCTAACAGCCTTAATGGACTTCTTATTTGAGAAGGGGAAAAGTGAATCTATCTTCAAAAAAGTGAAATAAGTTTATAGCTTATATATTATTTATTTCTATTTAAATTTAAAATGAAGAGCATATTTTTAAAAACGATATTTGTATAGTGCTTCTTGACTTTTTCTTATTGTCTTTTGTTGTAGTCTTTGATGTCAAATATTTTTCTCAAGCTTCCCACCACTTATAAAATAGTCAACCTTAGAATCATTCATCACTACAGCTGCATCTGCATGATCGTGTAATAATTGGACCATGACTAAGAACCTCGTGTGAATTTCTTTCTGTAACGTAAGTAGGGAGAGCAACGCTTCCAGATCTCCAGTGGGCTAAGCTACCTGGCTATTCACCTTTAAGGGGTGCTAGTAAATGAGATGGAATGGAAACTTTGACTTAACTCCTTTTCTATCTTTATGTTCTTCTCGACGATGTCTGTCCTATGTTTTGGAAGAAGACAGTAACATCAGGGAGGTGATGCCATGACAAGCCCATGAATTGGATTGGGGGGGGTGCTGTGCTTAGTCATCAATTTCACTTTCTCTTGCAGAGACATCTGGGTCCAGTGGCCAGATGTGAATCAAGATGACTGGAGAAGGTCCTGGATGCAAGGCAATCAGGGTTAAGTGACTTGCTCAAGGTTACACAGCTAGTGTCTGAGGCTGGATTTGAACTCAGGTTCTCCTGACTTCAGGGTTGGCATTGTACCATCTAGCTCCCTCATGTTCTTCCTAGGAAATTCCTCAAGTCTTAAGGCCTTTTGTCAGGTTCCAGATTATTTTTGTTACAGACACACACACACACACAAAGAGCCAGATGAAAGCCTTGTTATTTTTCTAGTACAGGAAACTCTCAGGGGAGAAAGCCTTTCCAACAAGGAAGGTACATCTACCAGTTGTCATATCCCCAAGAAGTCTGTGTAAAATTCAGAGGTAACAGAAGATGTCTCATATTGAGGGGGTAAGGTAGACCAGTGGAGGCGAGGTCCAAAAAGTGATGTTGAAGTTACAGATAACGGAAATTCTACCAATGGAAAATATTCCTCTCTTTGAAAGAAATACTTTCATGGACTTTCTATCTGAATATTTTTGGGAAGTGTAAACTACTTAGTCAATTTTTATTTTCATTGTAAGCCTAATCAGTAAATCCTTCCATGATTTCCCTAAATGGTTAGTGCTTTCTCCTTCCTGCAATAAGACTGGAGTTAGCTATCAGTGCCCAGGAAAATGGAAGCTCCTTGAGGGCAGCTTCTGTGGTACCATACCCAACATCTAGCATGGTACAACTTTCACATAGGAGGTTATATAGTAAATGTTTGTTGAATAAGTGATTTGTTTTATAATACTCTGTTCTATGACAAGAAGGAAAGCTCTTTTGGTGATGGGGAAGAAAGATATAAGGAAAAGGGCATATAAATCAGAGGTGAGAGAATGCCCCTCCCAAATTTAACAATGATCTGACCTACCAAAAACTCCAGAAGTCAGATATAAAGTGGTGTGGAAGCAAGGCCAGTGATAGATTATAATTTCACTATCAGACTATGGACTGTGGTAGGGGGTACAGAGGGAAGTGGGGTGAGAAGGAAAGGGAGCTAGATCCTTTGTACACACTATTGATGACAAGATGTTCCCTTAGGTGTTTAGTCCTTCTAACAATGTCTGGTGACCATATAGTTCCAAGGTGAGAGAAAGAACACTCCTTTCCCCCTTCTGTCAAGTGTATGGACAAAATCAGGGTGAAGAGAGAGAAATTCCTACTTTTCCTCTTGTTGGGGTCTCCTCTACAGGCAACTTCCATTTGATAATCTCTTGCACTCTTGTTTCAGAACTCAGAAGTTCATCTGGGGCTTAGCTACTTAAAATCTCTTGTGATTTCCCATCCTGACCCAGTCAGAGAGGTTTTCTGACTTCATAAAGGGATTCTGGAGTCCTTTAGCTTGTTTATACCTTATTAATACTTTATCAACTAAGAATGGGAGGGGAGCCCTTTATTACATTAGAGTATTGTATTACTTCTTTGAAAATTGACCTGCTTTGTACATATTAAGGCCCTTGACCCCATTGATTTGGGAAGTCCATCCATTCATGCCCATCAATACCCAGTCTAAGACCGAGAAAGCATTCGAGATTTACCCAGGGCTACAGAGCAATGACTATAAGGAGCAAGGTGCATGCAGTGGCAAATATGTGTTTTTATTTATTGAACCATTGTTTTCCTGACTCCATTTCTAGCGCTGTACCTTTGTAATGCCACAGTGCTTCTTTATGTGTGTTATATGGGCAGTTCCATTTGATAAACTGGACCATCCCATTCCCATACCATGCTGGCTCATGGTTAGAATTTCCCTGGAGTGATGAGCTAGCAATAGTTGAACAGTGGAGGTAAGACACAGGCAACCGCTAGTGAAAAGGTCACTTTCAGGTCTGGTTCGTTCCACTTCAAAAACAGAAATAGTGCAATGTGACACAATTGTGGCCAAGTTTGAACTTGGATAAGGCAAATAGAACCAGAACTACTCTGTGCCTCTACATTGAGTTTAACTGAAAAATACTGATTTTGTTAGCTTAAGACGGTGTTATTGATGCTCTGCAGTATCTCAATACACAGTGTTTTTCAACAAATTCCAGTTCTACAATGTAGTAGAGTTAATAAATATGGCAAGATACAAAAATGTTAGTACAAGTCAGAAATGGCCTTTTCAATGATTTTCAACCCAATATAGATATTTTCTCAGTGCATTCAAGTGTGTAAACACTATTTGATTCCTTTGCCAAAAGAAGAAAAGTAATGGGAAGCATGTGACTTCCTTTAGCTAGAGGTAATAGAATTTGCTCAATAAATAGTGGCTTTCTCCATGCGTGCCACAGATCAGGCAAGTGGCAAAAATAACTACTCTGCTCCCAGCCAATCGTCCATTTCCTTTCTCTGTCTTTGCGTCTGAAAGTATCTCATTTTGCTTTCATATGTCTTCTTTATAGGGGCAGAGTTGTTTTGCTGTAGAAGTGGATCCCAATGTTTTTGGATGTAAGGGTCTCTTTTAAAAGGTCTTTTTGGGTCCCTACATAAAAGCAAGTGAACTATTTATTGGCATGTGTTATTAATCCATAGACAAAAAAACTCCCCCATGATGATAGAAAGCTACTTATAGTTCTATTTATAAAGAAAAATTCCTAATAAATTACATACTGGCCCATAGCATCCTTGGGGTATGTGATTTTATTAATGTAGTGTGCATCGGGTTTTGGGGATTTGGGGAGGGTTTGGTTCAGATATTTTCAAATAAGATTTTCAGGTATTTTATTTAGGTAAAATGTACAGGTATTTTCTTTTGGTAAGATAAGAGCTCATTTGTTCCTGGAGAGTCAGAATGACAGTGGCTAGAATGATGGATTTGGTGTCAGAAAGATCTAGGTCCTAAGCTCACTTATGACACACACTGTTAGCAATGTGACTCTGAGAAAGTCAACTAATGTTACTGACGCTCAGTTTTCTCATATGTAAAATGGAGATGATTCTACCTGTAGTAGATACTTCACAGGATTTTTGTGAGACTTAACAAGAAATTCTCTTATTATCGTCCAACAGTGTTGAAAACTTCAAAGTGCTTCTATCAGTTAGCAGTAGGGGGAATGAAAGGAATTCAAATCATAAGCACAGCTGTGCATTCAAGTTTACAAGAGGACATTTAAAGATCCCTGCTAAAGCTGCTCTTTTTTCAACCTACAAGTATGTAAATAAGCAAACAGTACATCCATACAGGCTAGACTCTTACTCTCTGGAACAGAATCCTCGAGACTTATACAACCACAGAAAAATGAAGTTTCCTGTTTCTCATAGATCCTATCCCATAATCCTTTATTATGAATCATTCCCCCTTTCCCCACATGACAGTGTGTTGGTCATATACCACACAAGATAGAGTAGCTTTTTTTTTTTTAATGCACAAACTTCATTTGTAAAGGAAAACAGGTTACAATTCTTTTATCAGTTTCTGGTTTTCTAAGTGAAAAAATTGCTTCCTAGTATATTTTTTACACAGTAATCACAACTTTTGTGTCAATTACTTTGACATATCTATATAAAGACTAATTAATGAATGGTGAGTACTGTTTTAGTAATATAAAATTAAATTCCAATAAATTAACATTGCAGTTTCAAATAGTTTCACCTAAGGAAATGTAGAGATTTCCATTGTTAGTTTGAGATTGGGCAGTGCTTCCACTCATGAAATGAATTAATGAATTATAGCATGTACATATGAAACTGGTTTTAAACAAGGTTGACAACTTAGGTGGACAATTTCCTAAGACATTTAATTTTTTGCTTTTGCAAATGACAAAATTGATTTTGTCCCCTAAAATCGATGCATTGCTGGGCCAACCATACAGCACAACTCTCTCTAATATGCCTGCCCTTTATGATTTTGAATTGTTAAATGCAATACTTATGAAATGGAAATTTCATAAGACCAGAATATGAGACTAGAATTAGAGGTTAGAAATTAATAGCTATTTCTTTGGTTTTTTTTTTTTTGCAATAACCTTAACAAATGTCTCAAACTCACAAACAAATCTTTGAAATATGAATTTTGGGGGATACAAAGTAAATTCCATAAAGTTCCATGCAACTTTTTTGTTCATTTGGATAATATGGCCTCTTGATTTCCTGTAAGAAATGTATGCCGATTCTCTATTCTCTTGGCCCAATGTGCTGTAATATTCTGCCTCCTCCTCCTCCACCTCACTACCATTTACATAGCATTTTAAGGTATTCAAAGAGTTTTACAAATATCATCACATTCTATCCTCCCTACAACTCTGGGAATTAGAGGAAGCTGATGAAGAAACTGAGGCAGACAGTGGTTACGTGACTCACTCAGGATCACATAACTGGATTGGAATTCAGATCTTCCTGATTCCAGATTTGAAGTGCTTTCTATTGTATCACCTAGTTGCCTTTCATTACTATTAAATAACAGAAGCTAAGTAAATATCTAATGCAAGAGATTACAGAAACTTACTGCAGATGATCAATGACTTAGTTGCATATCTAGATAAAGTACAGAGGAATAACAAATCTGTGATTTCATAAGCATGGAGAAATCCTAGTGTGGAGACTCCATTCATTTAAGTAGATCAAGATCACAGGTCACATCAGGAACTTATCTACTTAGTCCTAGGCAGGTGCCTGAGGCTTAGAGAAGTTAAATTTCTCATCCAGGCCCACACAGCTAATAAGTGTCAGAGACAGACCCTAAATCCAGGTCTTCTTAACTACAATTTCAGCCCTCTAAGCACCATGCCATGCTGACTCTTTTAAAAGAAGTCATACAATTAAAAAAATAATGCTATTGTTGCATAGAGCTGCAGAGAGATTTTGCCAAAAATCCATTTTGCTAACAGCATTGCAACCTAGGGGGCATTTGCTGCAATCATCCAGATAGTATTCACATTTCAAAGTCCTTGTACTACAATAGATCTCATGGAGGCACTTTAAAAATATACTGGTCATTTAGTGTAGTTTTAGAGATAGCCACAGAGCAATATTAATGAACATTTGGTCCTTACCTGTGTTGGGGTCATTAATTTTTACTGAACTTTCTTACAAATATCACCACCCTCCCTACCCACTCCCCAAACATACAATCTAAACTGTACTTAGGATTAAGAACGTACATAGTACATTTTTCTATTATATGATGATTGAATTGTGACCTGGGATGAGATAGGAGACAATAAAAAAGCTAATTACTACAAGACTCTAAAAATATTACATGCATATTATTTTCTACTCACAGACATAAATCTGGTTCCTTCTGAGAAAACAATGTAAACATGAAATTTCATTTAAAGAGTTAGCTCCAGTTATTACTAGTTCTGAGCTAAGTCTACACACTTTTTTATGCAACTCCCCAACTTTCCAGGGGCTATTCACTTGTAAGAAACTTCCTTCTGCTAAGAAGCCACTTGGCTGAGATATGGGAAGAAAAGGTAGACTACAAGCTGCACCAGATCCATATACTTTTCTGTGGTCCAGAAAAGAATGCAAGAGGGTAGGGAGAGATAAGATCAGTTTACCAAGGTATATGGGGGAGTTTATTGTATCTTCCTTTGCTTTACTGAGGTGTTGCCTTGTAAACAACCCAACACCTCTTTACCTATCAAAACCTTCATAGCTTCTTTTTTTCTCTTTCTTTGTATCTTCAGCAGTTAGTGCAGTGACTGGACCATTTGATTAGCAAATGTTAATTGACTTGACTTCTTATTTCCCCTTTAGCAGGTGGGAGGAAAGATATTGGGGATGGACTAAGGTTCACCTTAGGCTGCAGATACATTTTCTATTACTGTAACTGTTGTAGCATTAAAAATTAATCACATTCAAGCTTCATCATCAATAATATATGTATGTATAATTAGAAGTCAAATCACTTTCAATGGAAGCTTAGGTGTGACTCACTAACTTAATTCATTCATAATTTTGTTATCTTTAAAACTAATGGGTAAGTTGCACCAGTCATGATTGGTTAGCCATCATTTTCCGTAAAAATGAAAATAAATTATTCTAAGAGATGAAGAACCAATCATTTGCTAACACTAATGGAGTTAATAAATCATCACAATCATTATGCCATCATCATTATCCAAAAGAAGAGCTGAAGACTCTTATTTATTTTGTTGACAGCAAGTCAGTTCTCTTGAAAACAGGAAGAGAATAGCCAACATAATACAGCCAACAAGCAGTCTCAACTGCTTGAAATTACCAATTTTGATATAGCTTAATGTTGTGACAGCAGTGGTTTTGTGTGTGTGTGTATGTGTGTGTGTGTGTGTGTGTGTGTGTGTGTGTGCTTCTACTGACATGAGGCTTAACTTGGAACATCTGGTATGGACTAACTCAAAGTGGATTTGCACTTTCCATTGGTTGGGCCACACACATATATCATTTTTCTCTTTTGTTGTGATCTTAATTCTGTAGTATTCAAGAATGGATTTTATTATAAGGAAATTTGAAAATGTGTAGGCCTTAAAGAGCATCCTTCTATGACTTAGAGATGTTACAACAGCTAATGACTGGGCTGGAAAAGTCAAGAGTTTCAAATGTCATTCAAGCCCCAAGGGAAACAAGATTAATCTCATTGAAGTACAAAGGATAGAGTGGTTGAAAATGAGAAACAAACAGAATGAGGAATGCATGAATGAATGAATTAAATGAAGAATGGAATGAAAATGAGAAACAGAGAAATAACAAATGAGAAAACAATACAGAATTATCAAGAACTGAAAAACTAGTGCTTTAAAATAGCCTAATTAATTGTTAAAAACAAGCTAAGGTTTTCAGTGGGACTCATCTACTGAAGGGATTTACAGTAAAGTGTGGAATTTTCAAAGATGTAAGAGTAAGAAGACCAATTTTTTTTAGTTTTTTTATTTTTTTTGCAAGGCATTGGGGTTAGGCCATCCAGCCAGGTAATTATTAAGTGTCTGATGCCTGATTTGAACTCAGGTACTCTTGACTCCAGGGCCAGTGCTCTATCCACTGGGCAACCTAGTCACCCCAAGACCAATTTTTTTTAAAAAACAAAAATAATTGATAATCATTCCTGTGAAGAGTTGACACAAAGAGGTGACACAACACAAATATTAGACTACTAAAGATGGGGAAAAAGTAATTTTTGCTAATGAAATCAACTTCTTTTTTCATTGAACACCATACTAATACCTTAATAAGAACTTTTTTGTGACTAAAAAAAACATTTCAATAGGCCTAGAACTCTTGTCACTATTTAACGAATGATGAACTTTGGTAAATATATTGTTTTACTGAGTAGCAAAATAATTCCAGAAGGATAGAATCCCCAAATGGAGCTAGAATAGGGTAACATGACCTGAAACTATGTCACAAGTCATGAAATGATAAGAACTTCATCTAAGAGATGGAGATAAACATATTTCAGTGGCCTGAGAACTCACCCGATTTAAGTCCCACTGAAAATCTTGTGATTTCAATCAAAAAAAAAAGACTTGGAAAAATGGACTATTTGTCAAAGGTATACTTATTCATCATGATAAATGTGGGATGACATAATGATAATTAAAGATGTGTCAAAATTTTGTGAATTCAATGACAAATCATTTGAAAACTGATTACAGCAAAAGTAGAACATATTTCAAATTAAAAGTTTTTAAAAGATGCAAAAAGTTATTAGATATAATGTATGTTAATAAATTTAATCATCTTACTCTGTCTCAGTTAATTTCTTATTGCCAACAAATTCTATGTCATTGAAATGACATAAAAGATAGCTCAATTACCACTTTTATATCCTACATCATGGAGATCTAGTCTTGGCAAAGAACACTACATCTGCGTATTAGATGCAATCTTTGACTCCCTCCATCAAAATGGCTTATATTATTTCAAGTCCCTCATTAAGGTCAATCAGTGCAAAGCAAAGTTAAGTTAAAACTCTATCCAATTACTCAGCATTCATTCATCCAATAAACAATAAATTAAGTGACTTCTATAGACAATGAACTTTTCAGGCACTGGGCTTATTAAAATAAAAAAAGGGATAGTCCTAGGAACCTACATACAGTTAGGAGCAGGAAAGGATAGAAGATATATGACACACACACACATATTTTAAGAACTCTCATATAATAGTAACATGAGAGTGATGGCTCAATGGAAAGATTCAAACATATCTAAGAGAATTTGGGAGGAGGTAGCAATTGAGCTGAGCCTTGAATAAGGAGAAAGGTTTTTCATAGACAGGTGAAAGTATGGATTCTTGGCACTTAATATGCTAACTGTTGATGCAATATTATTCATTTCTCCACAGATCCTTGTCTAATATCTTTAAATATTAAATTTCATTCTTTGCACAAGTTTCTACCCATTCCTGTAGTCTCTGACATTTTGGCTTAGATCATTTATCTTGTCTCCTGTTGCTTAGGTGTTGATTTTCCAATATCCTTAATATAGTGGCATGTCAAAGCAGGAAGAGATATGCTCTTTACCAGGATATTCAGTTACTTCTTTTTGGGCTAGTTCAAAGTGTGTTTTAGCACTATTGTGACAAAGCTGGAAGTACCAAGTTCCATTTCAGACGAAGAGAATATTTTTGATAGTTACTTAAACCTGGTATTCCTCTGGAAGACAGGGACTGCACTAACTTAAGTGGTATATAAAGAGACTCCATGTATTAAAATTTAAAAAAATATGTTGTACTCTAGACAAAAAACATAAAACAACTATATAAATACATGTGAGATTAGTATAAATTCATATCTCATTATGATTTTTCAATTGTTTCATTCGAGAGGAAAGAAATAAAATCCCTTGGGTAGAATTTCAGGAAATATATATGTGTAGAACATAAAGATTCAATATCAAATCAAAGGCTGTTTAAGATTAAGTAGCAGCTCTGCTTAATTGCTTCAGTACAAAATTCACTCAACGAGCATAGTCTACAAGGCCTCATTATTGAAAAGTTATTTTCATTATTTCTGTTGGCACTTTTACAGTTATTAAATATGTAGCAATTATAGAATCACAGAATAGAGGGTGATTATTTTTATAATACAACATTCCTTTAGTTCCTTCCTGACATTACTGAAATCTTTCTAGAGAAAAGCTGTAAACTTAAAGAGAAAATATTCATTTGCTTTTTGCTATCTTTCCAACATTGAAAAGTCAAATTGTTAGGGGCATACAAAAATGTAAGTCGCCTTTCAAGGGAATAGAGTAATATTTGAAACAAGGGTCAAGCTTGAAAAACCAAATTAGCTACACGATTCCTTGATATTCTGCCAGTACTTTTCATTTTTCTCCAGTTGAAAATAATGTTTAATTGATGGGGGGGGGACACAGCATATATATATATATATAGAGAGAGAGAGAGACATAATATCGTGCCTGAGTTAACTTTACAAGTGAAAACAATACATCCTGACAATGTCTATCTAGGCATTGCAGAAATCCACTGCAGAAATGAAGACCCTTGGAAAGATGTGAAAAAAAAAATCCAAAATAAAGCCAGACATCAGCATGAAGTTAGAGGTATCCATCTGCCCAAATGCTTCTTTCCTACTTGCCTTAGTGCTTACGATTGCCTGAAATAGAATCACTCTTTTGGTCTATTATCTGAAGTCCTGAGTCAAGATGGAAATATTACCATGAAGGTATGACTCACTAGCAAATTTTCAGTTATGAACAGAGATAGATCTTCTCTGGGAAGGTAGAGAACAGGGCACCAAAAGGATGAATGCACAGCATATAGTTTGGTAGGAGGGAGGAGGAAGGGCAATGACCGGAAATGGGCAGTCAGGTGGAGTCCCATAGGGAGGACCCTTCTTAGGGTATCATAGGAGATCATGCAGGGATACAGAGTGGGGAGGAACACTAAGGAAAAGGACTAAAACAGTCTTGTAAGAGTTGGATAGAAGTAGATGTAATATTTCTGCATCTAGTGGGAGAAGATCATGTCAAAACCCCATGTTGAATCACCTAAGTTGAATGGTCTACAGGTCTGCTAGAATGCAGGCAATGCAGGCAATTTGATTTGATTTTGTTGGTTACATCAACTTCTTTAGCTGAGTTAATTTCCTCATTTGTTTAATGATAACATTTGTTTAGATATTAAAATAAAGAAGATTCTGAGATTTCCATACATGCTTAAAATAAACAAACAAATTTGTATAAAATAAGCTGCTAAGGCTTTCTCCTCTAAGGTTATCTTGCTTCTCATCTGTATATATCTTGTAGATCCTTTCTGATGTGCACACTGTCTATCTCATTAGAATGGAAGCTTTTTGATGGAAGGGACTGCATCAGTACTTACTGAATAGGTTACTGGTGAGCAATTGTATATAATTCAATTTTCACAAAGAGAAAACAAAATTAGAGAGACTGTCTATGTTGTTCAGTCATTTTTTAGTCAGGTACAGCTCTTGTGACCCTAGATGGGATACTAGAGTGGTTTGCCATTTCCTTCTCCAACTCATTTTACAGATGTGGAAACTGAGGTAAACAGAGGTAAGTGATTAGCTCAGAGTCATATAACCACTAAGTGTCAGAGTCCTGATTTGAACTCAGGTCTTCGTGATTCAATGTCTGGCATTCTTTTCACTGCACCACCTTAGCTGCCCTATTTTATGTATGTATGTACATTTCTCTATATCAGTAAGGTCTTATTCTTATTTCTACTGAACACCTAGTCTACTATTCTTATCCATATTGATACTGACTCAAGAAACTTTTGTCAAATAAAATAAATACTTTGTTTTGAATTTGTAAATTGATGCCTGAGTTTCAGTATAACACATGAATCCTATGGTACTGATTTGCTAGGATTTTAAAAAATTGTTACAGACTAGATGATATTCCATATTTGAGGATATGCTTCCTCCTGCAAATCTAAGGAAATGGCTCATCTTGAATTACTTTGCAAGATCCCAAGAAATCAGTCTTCTCTAATAATATCAGACTAAAATGAATATCAAATCCTTTTCTGGATAATCAAAGTGAGCAAGTACCCATATTACACATACTATCATCCCAGAGAAGCATTTGGATTACTTGGAATGAGAAAGCCAAAAAAAGAAAAAAGAAAATAAAAGGGAAATAGTGTTTTACTATCTATGGACCTTCAGATACTTCACTTCACTAGCTGCCCAAGTTGTTTTCAGGCAGTTTGGACTATCTCATCAAGTCCTTCAGATAAAATTTTAAATATGATCCCAGTTGTGAAAAAGATAGTGTTTCATGTGCTGGATCCTGAAGCACCTGTTCTATGTTTCACAGTTTTCTGGAAAGAGCCATTGAGAATTGGTAACAGACTATCTGAATCTCTTCCCCCCAAAAAGTCTCATATGACTGGATACTATTGGACACAATCATAAAAACCATCCTTAGTAGGCAGGAGGAAAGTTGTCGTACACAGACAGCCTTAGCTTCAGTCAAAGCATCTCTAGGTCTGACAGAGTACTTTTCCAATAGGATACTGCTTTGATCAGCCCCAGTACCTCCCCGGCAAAGAACCCCTCTTCACCTTGTCTTCCTCAAGCTCACCAGGACTATCAACAGTGGAGTATGGCTGGCAATTAACTTGACCAGTTATGCTTTGTGTCTTTTCTCTTCCGAAAAGGAAACTCAACGGATGAGGGATTATAATACATCCACACGCCATTTTGGGTAAACCATTTGTTCAGGGCTTAAGAGTCACAGAAAAATACAAAAGGTGTTGGCATATCTATATACCTAAAGTGATATAGATGTAGATAGATATATAGATAGTAGAGATACCCATTGACTCTATATTAATATATCACAAAAGGGAGAAAGGATCGTGTAGTCAGCTTGCTTCACAGGCTTGATTTAATAAGTTTGGATGTTTCCCTTTCTACTATTAACTGTAAAAAGGTCTTCTCTATTTCACATGGTCCCTTTTCTCAGTATCTTCTACATAAATGCAGGCATTGTTTCTTGGAAAGCCTTTGCTACAATGGAATTGCCTGTTCTGCAGTAGCCACTGAGATCTTTATGGCTAATCCTGAACATAACGCTTTAAATCAATTTAACGCCCAGCCAACTTTATACAGCCATTACAGAGATGGCATGATATCATCAATAAAAATGATACACAACCTGCTCTGTAGTTACTCAACAAACAATTCCCCAAAATCACCTTTATTACATAGTGTGAAACAGATTTCAGAGACAGTTCCTTTAATGGTAGAGATTTACTGAGCATCACATTCACAAATCCATACTTAGGAAAGGACAGCAGGGCAGTGTCTGAGGTCTTTGTGCCCACACACCTTGTTTTTGGAAAAAAGGATGAGGACTATTCATCATAGTAGTCAACCCTAAATCAACATATAAAGTCTTTCTATCTGGATAACTACAGCTAGCTTTCATAAATAATCCAGAAGGCTCTGATAAATGCTTCAGGTTAAGATGGGTTAAACATAATAGGAAGGGATGGGTGTGGGGGTAGGGTTTTACAATTTGATCAAAGAAGAAAAGCAATTGTTTCTGTGACTGAAGTCTGCCAAGAGTACCTAATGCTAATGTTTTAAAAACCTTTGGATGACATTTCCATACTTGGCAGTGGTAAGTTTAGGAGAAGCAAAGGTGGATCTGTTTTATACTACAAGAAAATTAAATAATGGATGTGGTCTGGAATTGGATGGAAAAGAGGATTTGGCATAGCCTTCATCCATGATGATGATGGTATCAGGACTGACCTCACCAACTATACTCTACTCTTTGTCCTCAGGAAAAGAATCCTGGATTACTCACCCATGCATGTGACCCAGTGTTTGATCAACTAACCAATAGTTGCTAAGTGATTCCTTTTTTTGCACAGGGGATATAACAACTCCTCATCGATTTCTCTTAGAATCCCTAGGTTTCTTTAAATTATGTCATATCCCATGGGGGATATGTCCATGATCCTTCCCTGATTTTTAAGCAATCTCTAGCTCCTCTACTTTTCAGCTATGTCATTTTCTGTTTGCTTCTAGGTAACAGAATATAAGCTACCTGAAGGCAAGGGCTATTTTCCCCTTGTTTTTGTAACCTTTCCTCCCTCCGATCCTAGCACATACTAGGTATTCAATAACTGTTCGTTATGTTGTATTGGATTTATGTTCAAGTTTTGACTCTCTTTTGAATTTATAACTCCAGCATCTAGGCTTCATCATCATGCCTTTCTTTGTACCATCAACTCTTGGACACATAATAAGGACCAAGTAAATGCTTAGTGAGAGACTTACTAAATTGTACCTGGTCAGTAGGTGTTAAAGAAATGCTTATTGATTTATTGCTGAGAATAATTCTCATGTTTCATAGGCAACATGGTGAATAGAGTTTATTTTATGCAGTTTTATTTATTCACACACCTGGACAACTACTTGATGTCAGTAAACATCATTTTTTTTGCAGGAAACCTTCAAATACACTAAAAAGGCATCACTGCTTGGTGAGATAATTAATAAGAGGGAACATCCCTTTTCTTTCAGGGACAATAATTGAGACACTGAAGTATTTGACTTTCCACCTTGAATGTATTCATTTTAATTGAATAAAACTTTCTTTAGTCATACTTTTTTATCAGCTTATACATTATTCACATTTCTCTCAACAACAGCTCCCTAAATGGTTTACTCTTACTCCTATGGGGGTGGGGTTGTTGGAGAGAGGGAGAACACAAGACACTGGATTATGGTTTTAAAATGTTTTTTTATGAAAAGCCTATTCTATAATTCAAGTCAAGAAGTATTTATATTTCTAAGTAGAATGCATCCTCAGGTTATGCCCAGGCTGAACTCTCGAGCATGCAGAGTTCCCTCAGCACCCCTCTATCCTTGCATTTTTATGTTCATCCAACAAGAAAGAGGAAGAGAAGGGCAACTAGGTGGCATAGTGGATAGAGCACTGGCCCTGGAGTTCAAGTCCAGCCTTGACACTTAATAATTGCCTAGCTGTGTGACCTTGGGGAAGTCACTTAACCCCATTGCCTTAAATTAATTTTAAAAATATTTTAAAAAAGAGTAAGAGAGCCTGGAGCAATTAGAAACATGAAGCACTATACACCTCTTCAGTTCAGAAATCATATACAACCAACCATATAAAATAAAAACCAGATTCCTTGAATTGCCCATTCAAGAACCTTCATAAAGTTTTGTCTTGTGCAATCATGTTGCCTCAGTTTCTCTACTACACAATCTCTTCACTGGCCAGACTGGCCAGACTCTCTGGATAATATTCCTTGTTCTGGCTGAGTCTATTCAGACTTTTTTATTTTCTGGGTTTTTCTCTCTAACTTGTTACACTATAACCATTTCTCAAATTCCATTTCCTCTGAAAAACTTTCATACAAAACCACCTTCTCTCTTCTCTTCTCTATTTCCCTCCCTCCCTCATCTTTTCTTCCTCTCTGTCTCCGTTTCTCTTCTCTTTGATTTTTCCCTTCCTCTCTTTTCTCTTTCCTATTCCTCCTCTCTCTTATCTCTTTCTACCTCTCATCCTTCTCCCTCTTTCTCTCTTTGTCTACTGTTTGATCTTTCCCTCCCCCTATTTTCTCTATTTCCTCTGTTTCTCCTATTTGTCAACTCTTCCATTCTTTCTCTCCTCTCTCTATCCCTCTCTGCATCTCTCCCCATCCCTCATCTTTTCCTCCTCTGTCTGTTTCTCTTCACTTGGAATTTTCCCTCTCCTACCTTCTCTCCTTTCTGTTTCTCTTCCCTCTCATTTCTTTTCTCTTTCCCTCCCCTTTTCTTTCCCTTTACTTTCTGTCTCTGTTTCATCTCTCCTTCTGCTATCTCTCCAGGCTTTTATCTTTCCCTCCTCTTCTCTTGTCTCTCTCTCCTCCCTCCATTTCTCTTTCCTTTTCTCCTCTCTCTTCTGTCTTTTCTGTCTCTCTCTGTCTCACTCTTTGTCATTCTCTTGGCAATATTTGGGTGATCTGGACCTGAGATTTCATCATTGGGCAACTTCCAGTATAGTTTTATTCCTCTTGGTCTTGGAGAGTTGCCTGGGAGCATTGAACTGCCCTAGTTAAAGGTTTCCAGAATCTCTGAGCTGGAAGTCATTAGAGGTCATCTACAGGAACTCTCCTATGTAAATGATGAAAAAACTCAAAATGCAAAGCAGGTGATCTATGCTTGTTTGTGAGCTCTGGCAAAAGCTCTGGGGTCATCCTCTCCCTCCTCTCTATTAGTTTGCTATTTCTTGGGCAAAGCAGGGTTTCAGGTAGGTTACTCTGTATCCACAGAGCCATCATTTCTGTCTTAGTCTTGAATTGCACAAAAATATTCAAGGTCTCAGTCTTCTTCAGCCTCTTTCTGAAAGTGCTCAGAAATATCCTGAGAAGTATGGGGGGGGGGTTGGAAAGCATTCACATTAATACTAGCTTTTGATGAGGCACAAAAATTAAATTGAAGTCATGCCACTATTCAACTGGAAAAAAGGAAAAAAAAAACTTTCTTAGAGAGACTGTCTGCAAACAGCTATATCTTAATAAATAATTTGGATGAGGCTCAGAGATTACAAAAGTTATGATACCCTTTAGAATGATCCTCTTTTCTTTACAACATTTTACAATGGAAGAACAAGTGTATGCAAACTCTTCTAAATACAAGCTACTAGAAAATACCATGATATTTCCTGCTGGTATAATGTAGTCACCCTCTACCATTTGAAGAAATTAGTTAAGGTTACAAATCTATTTTCCATGTTTCAACTTCCATCCCTCATTATCAGTAGCATATGGAATATAATACAGGGGTTTTGTTGTCCCCATGATAGTTCTAATCACAGACATAGGACTTGGGGAATGAAGTAAATAATTTAATTTTTCTTATTCTGAGTGGATTGCAGGAATGAGGAATGGTTTTCCCATAAAAAAAATAATATACTTTATATCAAAAGTTGTGTCAAACATGCCACCTATTTAACATTAGGAAAAAACATTGGTTTAATTTTTTTTCCTTAAGCTACACAAGGAGTCAATGGGGCAATGTTACATTTGTTCAAAATACAAGTAAAATGTTGTGCTGGACAATAGTCATTTTAAATTCTCTTTGCATCTCTTCCCTCTCCCCCATTTTTAGAGAAAGTCAAAAGGGCGTTTAATTTTATGGATGGACACTAGCTAATCTTCTGTGGTTGACCTGAAGTTTTCAAACTTTTCAAGATCCTCAACCTTTTCCTTAAAAAAAAAAAACAAGCTCATCTTCCTTCAAAAGGCTTGTGCCCTAGAGACAGTAGGGAAGGACAAAAATAAAATCAAATGATTTAGAGAAAACGCAATGGTTTGGGGAAGTGAAATAGGTAAGAATCGTTATATATAATATTAAAGCTTTCTTTTTCTCCCAGAATCTGACACCTAATGGCTCTCTACCATTAGTTCACTTTTATAGAACTGAAAGAATTCTAAGACCAATTATTTCATTTTCTGGTGCAGGAAACTAAGACACATACATGTTCAATTTCTTTCATTGATTTATCTACTGGAGATACAACAAGCAAAAGGGAAACAGTCCTTGAAATTAAAGTGTTTCTTCTTTTTGTTTTATTTTGTTTTTGCAAGGCAAAGGGGTTAAATGACTTGCCCATGGTCACACAGCTAAGTAAGTATTAAGTGTCTGATGCCGGACTTGAACTCAGCTCCTCCTGACTCCAGGGCCAGTTACAGTTTATATTCGATCAGGGCAGACTGAAAGTACACACACACATACATAAGCAGATGCTATACATAATACAATAAATATAAGGTAACTAAAAGGGAAACACTAGCAGCTAGGAGGAAACACTAGCAGCTAGGAAGAGCAGGAATTGATTATTTAGGGAATAACCTGTAAGTTGAGTTTTGAAAGAAAATTAGGGATTTTAAGTATAGGTCTTCGGATATATTGATTAAGAGGCTACTGGTGACTTCAGAGAGTGCAGTTTTTGATGAAGTCATGAGGTTAGAAGCCAGATTATAAAGATTTTGGAAAAGAATGAGAGAAGTATAAGGATGCCTTTTGGGAGTGTTTCTCCAAGGATGGGGAGACCTGGGCATGTTTGTAGGCAGCAAAGATGGACCCATGAGGAG
The DNA here is from genome assembly GCF_037893015.1 of Macrotis lagotis. NCBI lineage: Eukaryota > Metazoa > Chordata > Mammalia > Peramelemorphia > Peramelidae > Macrotis > Macrotis lagotis. The sequence continues at coordinate 61,092,252 of NC_133666.1, read as the reverse complement.
GAAATGAAGATTGATGATAAGGGAAAGGATATGAAGAAGGAGTCAATTTGTCAGAACACATAGAAGAAAAGGAAATCAAGAGTGTATGTAGAGGGGTTGACTTTATAGAAAAATAAAAATGATCTATTCATCAGACTGAAAGAAATGAAGTGAGGATAGGGGATGATATCATATAAAGGAGTTTTATGACCCCTTTGGTTTTTTGGGCTCATGGTAAATGATCTCTTTCTCAGTAATGTATGTCTCAAGGAAAACATCACTAGCTCAATTGCCTATGTGAAGTTGCTCATGCTAGTTGCTTCTTGAAATCAAAGGCCAGGGATGAGTGGATCAGGTCTCATTAAATTTATTTGTTCATCCTATGACTGAGGGACTTTCCATTTCAGTGGTATCACTCATTTGGCAGAATGAGACTGTCTGGGACTGTTCCTGAAAGGGAAACAGAAATTTGGAATTTGACAGCAACTCTTAACAACTGCTCAGTTGAAAGGCACATTGGGGATGGAGATACTGTTCTGAGCCCTGGAGTCAAGGGTATCAAATTTTAGCAGAACATTTGTTGAGCTAGTTATAGATGGTACCAGATAGGGATTTCAAATGAATGCCAGAGATCAGATGGCATTGACTATAAGAACTGGCTGCCAAAGATTACTAGAGGGGAATATGGAAATCTGCCTAGATCAGTGACAACTGAATGAACACACACACATACACTTATGTGTTTACATATCGAAACATATACATATGTATGTTTACATATACATCGAAGTAATATATCTAACAATTTACTAAACCTAAAAAGAATCTATATCATATGTTAAAAGAAGGCTCAAGTAGAACTCGACAAAATTCTTTTCCTTTTTTTCTCGTTTCATATATATTATTATGAAGTATTTTAAATTTTGAATTGTAATGTTTAATGTACCTCCCTCTATTGTGTCCCTTGCATTTTAAATGGGACTGAACATGAATAGGGATGGTTTTAAGAGTGACCCCAAGAGTGCATTTCATACAGAATGTACATATCTGTTTCAAATAGATAGATTGGATGGATTTTGATATTCCAGGGTAAGATAAGATACTAGAGGACCAGAGGGTTTCTTTCCTCTTGCTAGCTAGCTAGAGACAGACTGCATCATAGTCATGGTTTTATAATACATTGTTACAATATATCCTTGAATGAGAAATAGCAGTATGTGGGATAAAACAAACAATCCAAAAACAAGAACAAAAAACTCACAAAATCACTTTCTTTGGGAGAACAGCATCAAAACTGGATTGCATGATCAATTTTCAGGCTTAATTAAAAAAAAACTCAGAACTTTTTAATTTGAAAAAATATAGCTCATTCCAGTGTCATAAGGGTGAAAACACTATCAATCTTTATGCTCTCTATATACTTCTATTCATACAAAATTGGAATTACAACTTTCTGAAGAGTGAAATGGTTTATTATTTATAAACCAAAGCAAATGGTTTATTTTTGCGTGGAACATATTTCTCTCCATTTTCAAAGAAAGTGACAATAGTCTTGAAGAGAGATTTCCAAGAGCTTTAGAATCTTCCTAGAGTATCATAGATGCCAATCATATCTGTGCCTGGAATGTTCTTCATCAGCTCAAGGGCCTTGTTCTCGAGTAAGAACTTTCCTATTCTCCTCCCCCTCCCCAACCCAATCCAGTCATTAGTCTTCTTGTCATCTTTCTCAAATTTTGGTTTTTTTTATATTTTTGTACTTTGTGTTCATATACATGCCACCAGTACAGCATAAGTTTTCTGGAAGGCACTTTCATTTTTATCTCCATTTCCGGAGCCAACCACATTGCTTTGCAAAGAATCAATGCTTAGTAATTGCTCATCAAATGAATGAATTACTTCTTTCCATCTGGACTAAAAGTTCAGGCCTTATTTTAATTTGAACTGTAACTGATTTATTTCCCTATAGAAAATCTGAGATGAAATACTGTGACATTTTCATCTGCTTTGTTTGCCCACTGCAATTATACTGTTAAGATGATAACTGATACTCATTCAACAAATACTCAAGTGCCTTGTCTGTGGATGACACTGTGTTAGGCCAAGAGATGGAGACTGCACTACATTGCTGCCTACTGACAAGTACTAGGTAGTTGGAAAGAAAAGAGATCCCAAACAGGAAGTAGTTTCCTAACAATGAAAGGTAAAATGAATGCTAGCAGAGAGGGCATGGAAGTCTTTATAGAGGTTAGAACGGTAGGTTTGACTAGACTTCAGTAGGCCTCTCTGTGGGGGGTCAGAAAATGGCACAGAGAGAACAAAATCATAGAGTCAGGGCTGAATATCAGAAATTCTAGAAACAGGGAAGCAGACAGTGAAGCAAGAACATATTATATGGGATTAATATGAAGACAGCAGGCTGGATAACAAGGTAAGATGGCAATCAGTTGTGGAAGGCCTTAAAGAGCAAGTTGAGGCATTTTTACTTTATCCTGTAGGCAATAACTCACCATTTCTTACCAGCAGAGCAATGCCATAGTGTTGGTGGCTTAGGAAGAATACTTTGGAGGAAATATAGAGAATAATATCATAGAGAGAAGAGACTAGAAGCATGGGGAATAGAAGAGGAGAAAAAAGGAACCAGGAAAGGTCACAGTCATAAAAATCTATGGGAAAATAGTTTTAAAAAACAGTGGTCATCTCTGCCTATTGTTACAGAGAAGTAGAAGAATATGAAAGGTTGAAAAAGGCTACTGGATTTGGCAAGCAAGAGGGAGGCGTGTTATTTTTGGCTTTTTTAAGCCTTAAGTTTCAGCAGTCTGGGGATAGAAGTTAGAGGTTAGATTGCAAGAATTTAAAGAGAGAATATGTGTTGAGCAAAAAAGAGGTAAGTGGATGTAGATATCTCATTTGATAATTTTGGAATAGAAAAGATGAAAAGAAATAAAACAGCATGGTAGTTAGGAAGAATAACAGATTCAAATGATTTCCCCTTAAGATTGGGAGTTGAAAAGATCTCTAGGGAGTACAGTAGTTAGAGGACTAGAAGTCAAGAAGACTGGCCTTAAACACTTATTGACTCTGTGATCTTGGGAAGTTAATTTTTCTTGATTGGTCACACTGTCCTCATTCTTAGAATGAAGATAATAATTGCATTTCCCCCCAGGGTTGTTGGAGTAGCAAATGAGATAATGTTTGTAAAATTCTTTTGCAAATATTAAAGCATTATGCATATGAGCGATGATGATGGTGGTGGTGGGACATGGGAATCAATGGAGGGCAAAAGGCAGAATATACTCAGAGAGTGTGGATAAAAATACAGAAACAAGATTAAAGAATATAGAGGTGATAGCTATCAGAGTGTAGGTGAAGGGATTAGCTTTAGAAAAGGCTGCCACTTCCTCAGAAATTAGAGTAGAATAGAATTACATCAAGTTTCTTTAATATGTGTAAATTTGAGCGGATTTCTTTCTGGTACCCTCAATTTGATCCTTTGGAAAATATGAGCAGGGTAAACTAGATTACATCTAAGGGACCATCTCAATTAAAGTCTATAATCTTAGGAATGTGAATGAGGCACTGAGGGTGAATATAGTAAAAAGCATGAGTTTGTAAGGAATGGAGTGAAACCAAAGGTATTAATGACTGGGTAAAAGGGGATAGATTTAGTTCCTGTACCATGGAGAGGTAAAAAATCATATTGGATCTGTATGACTGGTTGGGAGACATCATAAGAAAGAAGGTTCTAGTCAGAAATGGGAGGTAGGTAGTTTATTTCAACATGACTGAAAGGTTCAGGGTGGGGTCCTCTTGGTGGATTCTGGGTGCTTGATGGCCTATCATGTTTAGGGGGAGAGGGCAAAAGTAGGAATACAAAGAAACAAATTTTATTTTGCCAACAGACAGAACAATCTCAAGGTAGACTAGACTGCTTCAGCCAACAGGGGCTTTCCCCCTCATTGGAGGACTTCAAGCAGAATTAGGTGAGTTGTGGAAGGATTCTTTTCCTACATGTGTTGGACTAGATGGCTAGTGTGGTCCCTTCTAACTGTGAAATTGTGTTCTTCAGTGAAGTCGAAGGTTTTCGATGTCAACAATGCAAAAATAAAGAAACAAAAGTCAAGCTCTCTCCTTAAACACAGTGAAGGTCACATTGACATTCTGTAGCATGCCTTCAAGTATAAGAGGGCCAGAAAGCATGCAAACAGTGCTCTTCAACTAATTTGGTCTCATTTTATTTCTGATTTATTTATCCATTAGGTCCTACCCATTGAGTTAAAAGCATTAAGTATATATTTTAAAGTAAGGGAAGAAGTTGTTAAAAGATATCACAGCATACCCTGGGGTGTAACATCCTGGGAATAACATGTCAATGAAGTAATTGTCGGACTAAACCAGGTGCAGTGGTAATGTAAAAGGGGAGCTCTAGGTTATTTTAATCCTCTTATAGCAATATAGCTGGCACTAAATTGCAACTCTGTGAGAGATGAAATAGGGTACTACTGAAGAAAATGACAAATATAATTGCAAATGCTTTAACTCTAAGCATATGCTGGATCACTATGTCCCTCTGCTGATCCTATAATTCAACAACAAAACATCTCTCAGGAAAAGGAGAAGGAAAAAGAAAAGAGGAAGGAAAAGGGAGCATGGATGAATCATGTCAGATTTTTGTTCAGATGAGAACATCTCCTTGGGTGGATCTTGATCCTGATCACTTCATCCAATCAAATATTATAGTTTTGTATATATATATATATATATATATATATATATATATATATATATATATATATATAAAATCTATATAAATCTCTCTATGTACACATACATATATATATCTATCTGTAGAAACATAGATATATATCTCCATCCCTCAGGGTTCTGTTTTGGATCATTTTCTTGTTTCCCTGTATACTGTTTCAATTGGTGATTGTATCAGATCTCATAGATTTAATTACCATCTCTATGCTGATAATTCTCAAATCTCTCTATCCTGGACCCACTATCTTTGCTGAAATCCAATCTCTTATTTCCAACTGTATATTATACATCTCAAACTGGAAGTCTACTGGACTTATAAATCAACATTGCAAAACTCATCATTTTTCCCTCTCACCCCCTACTTGTCCTCTTATTAAGGAGAACAGCTCCACTCTCCTAGTCCATCAGATGCACAATCTTGAAATCATCCTGGATTTCTTGTTTTCTCACTATTCCCACATCTTTTCTGTTTCTGAGACTTGTCGATCTGAACTTTGCAATTTCTCTTGAATATATCTCCTTCTACACTGCCAAGACTTTAATGCAGACCTTCATTACCTGACACCTGAACTACTGAAATAGTCTACAGATAGACCTCCCTGCCTTGACTTTTTTGATTCCAATCCATCCTCCATTCAGCCACCAGATTTTGCTAAAGCACAAGCCCAATCATATTACCCCTCTGCTCAATAAAGTCTCATAGCTCCCTGTAATTTTTAGAATCAAATAGCAAATCCTTTTTTTCTTGTGGTGTTCGAAGTCCTTTATAATTTATTCCATTTTTACCTTTCTATTTTTTTTAAATTCTGTTCCTCACCATGTACTCCTTCATCCAGTGACACTGGTTTCTATGCTGTTCCCCAAACAAGACACTAATTTTTTCAGCTCTAGACATTTTCTCTGCATCTTTCCCATGCCTGGAATGCTCTCCATCCTCATCTCTGCCTTCTATCTTCTCCAGCTCTCTTTTAAACCTCAAGTAAAATCCCATATTTAATAGAAAAGTCTTTTATCAATCCTTCTTAATTCTAGTGTCTTACCTCTTTCAATTATTTTTCTATTTATCATATATATATATATATATATATATATATTGCTTGTACATATTTGTTTGCTTATTAATTCACCCTCTTTAAATTGTGAGTTTCTGGAGGATGGGGAATTGTATTTTGCCACTTTCTGTACCCCAGAGGCTTAGTAAAGTGTCTCACACATAGTAGACACTTGATATATGTTTAGTGACTGACTTAACTTCATGTGAGTTACACCAGATAGCTTCTGAAGTTACTTCTAACTCAGTTTCTCCGATTCAAATTCAGATTCTATGATTCAACTGTTTAAGGATATATCCAGGAATCTCTCAAATACTTAAAATTATTATTTCATTTGGAAGCAGAGTTTTAAGAGTATAACTTTTTTCCCAGAAAAGGGACAGTTAGAACTTTTTGCACTCTCCAAGATAAGAGATTGATAGTACCTACAACACTGGCAATGTGGATTTTTGCATCTATCTCCTCATAGGCCTCCATGGCACTTAATACTTTTGTGATAGATGCAAATTCAATGACTGCTCCAATGATAGACTTGGGAGAAAAAGATGCCACATGCAAGAAGCTATGGCAATACTAATGGAGCTTCTAGGAGAATGATCAAAATGAGCAGAATGATCAAAACTAGTTTGTAGTGGGGCGGCTAGGTGGCATAGTGGATAAAACACCGGCCTTGGAGTCAGGAGTACCTGGGTTCAAATCCGGTCTCAGACACTTAATAATTACCTAGCTGTGTGGCCTTGGGCAAGCCACTTAACCCCATTTGCCTTGCCAAAAACCTAAAAAAAACTAGTTTGTAAATTCAACTCAGGCAAAGCCAGAAAAAAATTCTCCACTTAAAATCTCAAGCAACTTAATCCTGCCCTCTTACTTTTAGCACTGGGTGAATGTACTGGAACAGGGCAGCCATTTTCTATGAGTCACAGGACAACAGACTCAGCCTTGTCCCAGGAAAAAAAAGATCCATTTTCTCAGCTGAAATGGGCCCATGATGTGGTTTTTCTAGTCAATGTTTTCTAAAATAGTCAATGTTTTCTAAGAGTTAGACTTATGTTTACCCAAAGAGGGTAAGGCTCACTTAGGCTTTCCTTGTTTCTCTAAAAAAAATTCAGTACATCTGTGCTGGGGATTATTTGGGAAAGAAATAATTAATTCCCTCCTAAGTGTGTTAGCAACATAGAGTAGGCTTCATTTATTTTCTAATTAGCTATAAACGACTGCAAAACAATTAATTCAATTGAATATGGCTATGGAAGGCAGTTTTAGTCCAATTTGGGAGGGCAATTACTAAGGATCTCTCTGATCTTTCAGTTGGCTGAATGAAAAGCTAAGGAGTTCATTTGAGGACAATATGCTATTTGAGATAAACCAACCTTCCTTCCTTCCTTCTCTCCTTCCCATGGTTCTTTCCTCCCTCCCTCCCTTCCTTCCTCCCTTCCTTCCTTCCTCCCTTCCTTCCTCCCTTCCTTCCTTCCTTCCCTCCCTCCCTTCCCCCCTTTCTTGCCTTTCTTCCTCCCTCTCTATCTTAGAGAGTGTTCTTGGGGTAATAAAGCATCACTGGCTGGCCCAGGAAGTGTTGAAGGTAAAACTTGCCCCCAGGTTCTCCCAAATGCAAGGACTGCCTCAAGACACAGGGAGTCCCTCCTCAGCCTCTACCCTGCCTCTTTTGCTGAGTAATACAGGCATAGAAGGAACTGACAAGAGATCACATTTTAAAAAGTGAAATTAAAACCAGAAAAAAGAATATTCAAATTATGTAGGTTTTGCTTTCTTTTAGTTTTACTTCCTCCCCTTCCATCTTTATGTGGAAAACCTAAGATATAAAACAAAAACAGAAACTTACATTCTGTTGTTGCAGAGTTCAGTAAATAGACATTTCTACATAGTTCTCCAAAACATGATTAAATGGATTTTTCAATCACGCCTTGGTATACCATATGTTTCAATTTCATGGCCCAAGTATTTTAGTGGGATGAATCCCTTGAGCATGAGCACACATTTGACTCAGGGTCCAGTTTGGAGAAGTACATTTAAAAAAAATAACACATATACCCTACTTATAAAGAACTTTCAATGTTTGTGTCAGTGTTTCAGAGTTCACCAATTTAAGCTGTCACTGAGTGACAGGTATCTTTTGCAAATTATTTAAAAAAGTCATAAATCTTTGAACTTTATAAAATATGAAAATATCTCATTCAAGTTGAAAATAGAATTTGGTCATATTCAAGGCAGATACAAAGTTTCTGTTCGGTGACATAGCTAATGATATTTTACCTTTCTATCTTAACTTGGGAGACTTCTGGCTACTTGTTTTACTTCTGTGGAGGGGGGTAGCGCCTAAATTCCTATCACTTTGAGTTATGGTGATGCTTGGGAAATAATACCAGTGTCACACAAGAACAATCAGAAATGATTTTGAGACACCTCAAATTCTAATGATTTACAATTCTTTGGGGCTAAAAGTTTACTTTAACATAGCAGACTGGCAATTTTTTCATTATCACCTACACTGGTTATAGTCTAACACAGAATTTATTGTCATAGTAAGGCCCACGTTATAACAATTTCCTCTTCAAGAACTAAAACCTAGCATTACCAAACTGTAAAGGGTGGTGTATGTGAGTTCACATTTAAAACTAGTATATGCAAATGGAAGCTATATAAATGGAAACCATTTCTTTCAATTTCATTATATGATGCCCAAGGTGGAGCTGCCAATTAAAGAGTCTTCCCACAAGAAAAGGAAGGAAAAGGTGGCTTAGAGGATTCTTAAAATTTCAGCCTAAAATAACAGAGTGCCTCCCAAATTATTTTGGAACTAAGCTCATCATCAGACCTTTAACTCAATGATATGAGCATTCTGAGAAATTTTGGAAAGAACCAAATTATGTAAGAAAAGATGGCTCTTCATACTGTATTGTCATCTAAACTTGAGCAAAGCTATGGTCTCCAACTCATCATCCTAGAGAGAAGCAGTTTGCTACACAGCCATGTTTGGTTTCATTATGGGAGTCTCCCCTATGATACTATCATTTTTTCTTCATGGCTCACATTTATTAATTTGGGAATCAATACCAAAATGATCCCATTTCAGTGATAAACTTTATCAGAATTACTGGGGCATTCATAAAGGGAAACTATAAGGAGCATAGTGTTTTGGCATAGTGGAATAAGGGAATATTGGTGGAAAATATAAATGAATCCTGACTCAAAAATTGCATTAGGACTGTGTAAGTGCTATAGAATATGAAGACACCAGGGTTTAAAATCTTTTAAAGCAGAAATATAACCTATGTCATCTTAAGTATGTACAGTTTTAATGCTGTGGCCTAGAGATTAAACAACAGTAAAGAAACTGTTTTGAAATCAATTTGCTAGAAAGTTTGTGGTCTTACCTTTCCTGGTTTTTTCGGCTCTGGTTTCCTCTGAATTAGGATTAAACAGCAGCAAGAATTCAAAGCAAAGAAAAAAAGAAAAAAAATCAGTATCAATTTGACTAGACCAATACTATCATTCTTTTAAAAGCATGCTCACATTTCAATAGTATTTATTTTCATATATTGTCTTTCCGAGTCTCGAACATGAGGGAGCAGAGCAAGCTTTAACACATGTCAAGAAGCTGGGGTTCAAGACCCAGATTTACTGCCATCTAGTCATATAAATTAGATGTCAGTTTCTTCATTTATTAAATGAGATGTTTGAATTACAAGCTTACACTGATTATCTAACAGACTCCTTCTAGCTGTGGCATTGGATGATTTACTCTAACGGTGGCACTGCCAATAAAACATTTGACACCATGCTAAATTAGAGGATCACAAAGGATAATACATTTAAAGCTCTAATAGACCTTAGAGACCACTGAGCATAATCCTTTATTTTATAAATGAGGAAATCAAGGCACAGAGAGGAGTAAAGTGTCCAGGTTCACATTAACTACTAATATCTGAAGTAGGATTTAAACCAAGATCTTTCTGACTCTGAGGGTAGTGCCCTATCCATTCTACCCTGCTGCCCTCACCTGATAGTCTAGTTTAGTTACTAATCTAAATACATAATAGTATTACACATTTCCCCAATGCAGACAGTTGTGACAAGAAAATCAACCCTTTGATTTGAAATAAATGATTTAAATATTTGGACTTTAATTTCTTACACATGAGCACTTTTGAACTGAAAGGAAAAGTATTGACTATTAAAAAAACAAATTAAAGGTATTTAACATAATTTCATTCAACTATAGTCTGTGCTAGAAATATCTCAGTTAGAGTTTAACCAAGAAACTTAGCTTGTCTATATATAGAACAACATCTCTAAACACAAAAGAATAACCTAGCATTACTATTTATTTTCCACAGAAATATTTTGTCTACTCTGCCATATACTCTCACATCAACATTGTCAGTAGATCACATAACCCTGTTTCTATCTATCAGAGCTACCCATTAGCCTTTCTCTCCCATTCTTTATCTCTGAATTCTTTCTTGCCTTTAGTTATGCATGGGACCCCTGTGACTGCCTTAGATGGGTGGTGAGAGAGCATTGGGGAAAAGGGGACATTTAAAAGGAAGGTGAACAAGAAATAGATCCATCTATTCATGTCATTTTAAGTGAACCCACCATTTTATTCAAAAGTCAAACCTTTATTTTTGTGCTAGTGAAATAACATTAATCTATCTTTATATTAGTCAAGTAGGAAACTGAAACAAACATATATACGATGGGGGGGGGCAAAGGGAGTACAAAGTGATTCTCACACAGAACATTTAAAACATATTCATACAACCTGCCCACACTAATCAAATTCCCCATCAATGACTACAGCCAGAGGGTAATATCCTTGATATCCTTGAGTAATATCCTTGATAAAAAGTGTCCCAAGATCTTTAACAACCTTAATATAGCAGAACCTTTCCATTATATGACTTGAAGAACTCAACAGAGAAAAGGTTTGTAAAGTTCCCTCATGTTAATTAATGCCAACAGAGTAAGAGAATCACAGTTCCCAATGGTTAATTGGGGAAAAATTCCGTTACCGAAATTCTTGATATAAATCTTATTCTGTAACACTAAAGAGAGCCTTGTTAAATATGTCCTCTTAAAGGTCACTTTCAAAATCACACACTACTTGAGCATTGGGCAATCTGCCACCAGGAAATTGCCAGTGAGTCAAGGGAAGATCTGTGAATATTGATGATAATTAGTCAGTCGATTGTCATGAAGTTAATGACTGAGTCACATTTGAGAGCCAGTATTTAACACATGAATGCTATTTCCACCAGCCAATCCCAAAGTCCTTCTTCTGAAGCAACCTTTTGATCTGGGCCCTAAACTGTCACTTCCAACTTTGGAAAAGTGGTTGCTCCCATGGAAAAACTTCATCCCTACCTTCTGCCTTCCTTCAAAATTCACCTCAAATTCTACCATCATTATTATGAGAACCTTGGTTGTAACATTTTTCACCATTACACATTTTAGGGATGAAATGAAACAGTTCAATCTTTCACACATACACATAGACAAGCAAATGAATATGCATACACATATACACACCAAAACAAGGACCTCTTTCACTATATCACAGAGAACCAGCACAACATGTTAAAACACAAGGTCTTTTCTGCCAGGAAGGGGGTAGACGTCAGAGTTGCAAGAAAACCCAAAGATCTCCTGGGCAGGATGCAAAAATTCCAATTTCTACAAAATAGAAACACTGAAGGATATGTATTATATTTTAGAGATAAAAGATTATTCTCTGAAATTGAAAAACAGGTTCTAGTAGGACCAACTATCAATCCCCTAAAATACTCCACTAAAGGAGGAACAATGAGGAAATGAGGATAAGTGAATATGCCTGAAAGCTAACCCTTAGGGGCTTAGATTCTTCTTTCATATTAAGTATCTTAGTGCTTTCTTATTAACCTCACGGTGTGAATAAATCCTAACTTCTACTGGCAAAGGGAGAACAGCTTCCAATATTTCTGCTGATTTCCAAGCTTGATAGAGCTAAGTGGATATAATTAATTGATGAAAGAGAGGTAAAGGATACTGGATCCAGAAGGGAGAAAGGAGAGGGAAACCATATGCAATTTGGAATTATGATCTAAATGAAGGGAAAAAAAAACCCTTAATTTCATAGGCAACTTTTTACTATAGCTTTATTGCAAATATGATAAATAATGAACAGACAATGGGATATTATCCATATATAGACAAATAGCAGATACACTATATGTGGCACCAAGATAGACAGTGGATAGAGCACTGGGCTTGCAATTGGGAATATTCATGTTCATGAGTTCAAATTCAGCTTCAGACACTTACTAGCTGTGTGACCCTGGGCAAGTTATTTCACTCTACAATTCATGTGCAGTATCTTTGCCAAGAAAACCCGAAATGGGGGCATGAAGAGTCAGATGTGACTAAAATGACCTAAAAACAACAAAATGACATAGTGAACCTTCACCTGGGACTCGATGGAAACTCTAGGAAGTGAGGAAGAATAGGTAAGGAAAGAGAGCATTCTGTAAAATGGGGGATAGCAGCATGGAAAAATTCTCAGTGTGGGGAGATGGAATATCTTAGGAGAGGAACAGCAAAGAAGCTAGTGTTAGTGGATGACAGAGAGTGTTTACAATCCAAGATTAGCTTGATGAATGATGAAAATGTTGCCTAAATGGCCAACTCCAGAAATATCAAATTAGGTTTTTAAAGGATATATCATTTTGCTTGTGTTTCTCCTTCACCAATGCATACTGGAGACATTTTGAAAACTTAATTTGTCTCCCAGTTGCTGTGTGTCAACTACCTTTCCCAACTTTGCTAGGCCTGCCCTTGCACCATAGACCTCACTGGATCTCTCCATGCTTCCTCGACCTAGCCAAAACTTCTTCTCTACTACTGTAGCCTTCCAGAATCCAGAATCATCTCCAAATCATGATCATGACTCAAAGTAGGGCGTTAGTGAAATTCATCCGTAGTAGTACATAGAGAAATAAAATTGATTGGACCTGGCTTACCTAGAATAGCTTTGTTTTCCTTTACTAAATCACTACCATGCTGTCAACTAAAGCACCAGAAACTCAGATCATATGCCAAGCAATTTTTCTCTTGGTCCCATGTTTCTTTTGTTATTTTTCCAGTGGCCAAATGGTCTATGGAGTGTCTGACATGACTGAAAAATGACTGAACCTCACCTCACTGTTTTCTAGATTTCTCTTGTTGTTAGTTATCAGCTTAACCTCATGAACTTGAAAGTGTTTGCTCTACATTTGTCAAATAAATGGGCATATGATGCAAACAGCTTTGCTCTTTTAATCTCTGATGGTTTTATCAGTGTAATTATGAAGCAGATTATATCTACAAATGCTTTACCATTCTTGTAAACTTAACAGGGCAATTAAAAGCATTTACAAAGCAACAGATCATATTCAGAAAGCTCATTATCATTCTGTTCTAGAAGTCCACAAAGCAGGGTCTCCTTAGAACCAGAAGGCTGCTTAAGAAGGTGACCTTTGGCTGCTTCAATGATAAATCCTCATGGATAGGAGCCAAGGAAAAGTGTATTACCACTACTTAATAGCATCTTCATCTGAAGTGGCAATGGATCAAAAAAAGAAGATTTAAGGACAAGTACCTTTTGTACTCAGTGGTTCAGATCTATGGGTGAATTTCTGATGGTTTCCTAATGACAATTTGCATTTAAAGAGCATTTTATTATTTACTATTGTACTAAAATATTCCTTTGTTGTTTTATAAATGGCAAAAAAGTGAACCTTGATTTTAAAAAACAAACTCTAAAGAATAAGTCCTCACGTTGGGAGGTTTGGTGCTGAGTGGTGTCTTTCATCTGAGGACCTGCATAGCTAGATGCAGAACATCTCATCGCTGGAAGCTTGGCCAAAGTGATTCAAGGAGATTGTGTATAAAGTGTAAACAACTTCTCTCAGTAGATGATGATGATAGCATGTATCAATAGAGGGACCACTCATACCAATGAATTATAGGCTTTAGACCCGAATAACTGACTATGCACTTTACAGTCAGAATAAATGATGCTATTCACATTTGCAAAATGAAGAAAATGAACTTCAGAAATATGCACTTGTTTTATCTACAAGTTAGAATCAAGGCTTCTAATGAAACCCAGATCTTTTGACTTCCATTTAGGCTACTCTCCATTGTATAAGAAATGGTGCTAACCAGTACCTCTTAAATCTACCTAACATGAAATACCATTTCTGAAAATCCAACTATGACTATCTAAAGACATGTTTTGGACTAAGAAAAACAGAAATATACATTTGGAACTCAATTATTCATAATTTTCTGATGGAAATATTTTATTGAGCTCAATCTACCAGATAATCTGTCTGTAGAGATATAGAATATTATGTGATATCATACATTCTTCCTTATCATGCACATGAAAAATATGCATGTGAAATTTTCCATAAAATGTTTAGAGAAAACTCCAATATGTCAATTTTCAATTTTATTTTTTTTCCCTTTGGGGAAAACGTATATATTACTGATGAAGTTGTTTTGTCAGGATAACTTTTCATGACCTTAAAATTTTGGGATTGGAAATGAAGATCTAGCTAGCCTACTTTTAAATAACACATTCATGGAACATTCATTATATTTCATAAATTATATGTAGTATCTCTGTATCTGATATGGAAATTTCAAAAGAAAATGCTAGTTACCCAACTACCCACCAAAGGAAGGTGCTTTTGGATCAACCACAAGATTCTCTGAATAAAAATCTTTGTGCCCTTCAGGTAGATTCAATGGGGGCAACTGCTGACAATGGCATATTCCATCAATTTCATTTTTATAAATTAAGAAAAGACTTCTAATACTGGTAAGACTATAAATTATAGAAATTCTTGTTATCTTCTGAATAATTCTATCTGAGAAAGCAAGACTACAGTGGAATATTCAATCAGCTCCATTCCCCTTCTATTTCCGTTTTGCCTAACCTACACAGACAGATTAATTGAGGGATAGAATACCTAGTTCAGTTAATTTCTATTCTGAAGCACTAGGAAAGTCGGAAATAACCAGCTTTATATTTGGCAGACCTGGGATATCTTCTATTTATGCTCCATAAATTATCAAAAATCAACCCCAGACTTCTTCAAAATGGAAATTCATGAGAAACCTAATAGTAACAACAATAATGAAAATAACACTACATTTCTATTCTGAAAGGTACTCTTTTATCATTCATTTCCCTTCCAAAAATCTATTCTAGAGGCATAAATTCTTGAGAATCTCTAACTCCTGCTGCTATTTTTCTTTTTTCCTCTCCTCTGCTCTTATCCTTGTATTTGAGACCCATGTCTCAACTTTGACACAAAGATACCAGACAGTAATTTAGTATTTACCAGTGCATTAAATAACAAATTAACACTCTTTAATATGTAATGCACTTCTCATGGTTGGTTAGTAATACATTCAGAGATATTACTTTATTCATCACTGAATATGATTAATTTTTTATACTTCAACTAACTCCAATATATATTTAGAGAACAACATTTTTCATAGTAAAAGCTTTTCTCAAAAAAAGGAAATTATTATTATTTTTTATCAGAACTGTAATTTCCTCAGTTTAGGGAGCTCCTGGTGAGGAATTCTGTGTATCCATCAAAATTGGCACCTGCTTTGTAATTTATGGTCTTAGAAGAGCTGCCTGGGCTCCTTAGAGATTAAGTGGCTGCTCAGAATCATACAGCCAACATGTTTCAGGGAAGAATTTAAACCCATTTTCCTGGTTCTGAAGTCAGCCCTCTATCCATTTATATCATGCTATATCTAATAGATAAACAAAGCAAAAAATAAATAACAATTCATATTTAATTCAAAATAAAGATCTCTGTCATGTTCATTGAAGCAATTATCTGGAGAAGATTAGAGAAAAATATAGAGGGAAAGAGAAAAGACAAGATGGACAGAGAGGAAGGGAAAAAGGAGAAGAAAGTCCATTGAAGCTGTTGTCTAAGATAGTGACCTAGGACAATGAGATATTAAATGATTTGCCCAGTGGTACAGTGGATAAAATACTGGCCTTGGAGTCAGGAGGATGGGAGTTTTTCCCTTCAACCTTCCTATCTTGTATTATGGAAGAGTTTGCCTTGCTATTCTTCGTGTTTCCAAAGCTATGGGAACTAGTTATGGTGGATGTTCTGGTAGACAGAATACTACTAGTTCGGAGAAAGGTATTTGTTCATTTACACTGGAAACGTTTGAGCAGGAACAGGAAAATGATGTCAGTCCATAAGCTGATCCACACAGTGAACTGCTATACAGCCTTGTGTGGGCAACAGGTAGGATAGAGCAATGTAAAGAAGGTTCATTTTAAGTAGGAGGACTTAGCTTAGAATGGAAGCTCTACTGTAGGTTTGGAACAGCTATCCCCAAGGATCTTTTTGGCTCTAGGTCTTTGAGCCTTTCACTGCATGGCCATGGTCCAATAATTCTAATTCATAAAATCATGTAGCAGAAGGAGAATGTGCAAGATGCTACTGTCTCTCAAGTTCAAGCGACATTTCATTTTTAATTCTTCTAAAGTTGCACAAAGACCCGTTTAAGTATTTGCCTTAAAGGCTTTTGTAATTGCCTGGTCCACTGCTTATGGACAATTCTTATTCCTTGTGAAAAATCAGTGAGGATCCAATTACACTTTTTTTTCTCTGAAAGCTTATACAAATTCACCAAAAGAATATCTGAAATCAGAATGGCTATAAAAAGGTAATGACAGGACAGACAAAACTTTTCATTAACTGCAAACTAAGGGATTTGGCCAAGTAACATCAATGGTCAGGTTTACTCATCTGCAAATAATGATAATAATACTGGCTGATTTCATTTCTCAGGGTTATTATCAAGAAAGTGCCTTTAGGAACTCAAAGTCCTATAGATATGTGAAGCCAGCAGAAGTGAGTAGGCCTTCCTCCTTGCTCCCATACATCCTTGCCATTTCAGATCATCAAAAAGATTGATGTAGCAGGTTGCAGATGAGTGATGTCAAAGTAAGAAACTGTATTACTTCCTCCATCCAGGGAGGTGATCATAGGATATTTGAAACAGAAATAGCTCCTATGCATAAAAATGGAACCATTTCATTGTACCACCCTCTGATAAAACTCAACTACAACATTATGTTTACAGAAATAGTATTTGGGCAAAAACAATTGCAACCAATTGGTAATGATAGTCTCTTTCAGCATTTTTGCCATTCTATTAACTTTTCCCCAAAGTTTTATTTTTCAAGTAACATCACTGAACTAATCATGGGATCAAGTCATCCTTTAATTAAGTCCCTGAAGTCTCACTTACTTGGTATGATTTACTGCCTATTCCCAGGTGGAGGCTTCAACATCAAAACTCCTTCTTCTGAGATCACTTTATTGTTTCTCCAATAGAGTGTCTGGTTAGAGATGTTGACAAATCCCCCTGTATTTTATCTATCACTCATACTTTTTGTGTTTTTGCCTTTTTTATATGACATTTCCAATTTCATATTAGATCACCTGGCAAAACCAGATTTCAAGATGAAACCAGGCTTATTTTATAATATTTGAAGGCTTCCTAAACAATACTAACAACCCAGCTAAGCTTCTTGTATAGGTATTACCATTCGTATTCTTCAGATAAGGAAATTGAGGCTGAAAAAGTTCAATGTCTTGACCAGGGTTACTCTGGTAAAATTTGAACTCAGGTCTTCCTGAATTCAAATTCACCATTATCCCTTGTGCTGTATAATTGCCTAATTCAAATGCCCTATTAAAACAAAAGCTCATTGGGTGTAGTGGCTGTTTCAATTGCTTTTAAAATACTAATCCCAGAATTTAGCTGAGTATGTAGAAAGTTAAGTGTTAAACACTTAAGAAATGGTATTTTCTTTCATTTAGTCATTTATCCATTCATTCTATTTATCAATCAAGTGGGAATTCATTTAATAGCCTAGTTGCAAGTGTATGTTTCATTTCCATTTTTACAAATAATATAACATGAACTGTTGAGATATATTTTGGAAAAGATTTTTAGACATGCAGAAGAGACTAGTTGAATCAGTGGTGCAGGCATCAGTGGAATAATTGGGATCATTAATTCATCATCATTTTTTCCTTCTCTACCATTTGTTGCTGTTCAGTTGTTTTGCAGTCACATCTGACTCTTCATGACCCTGTAGGGCTTTTCTTGGTAAAGATACTAGAGTGGTTGGCCATTTCCTTCTCCCGCTCATTTGGCAGATAAGGGAACTCAGGCAAACATGGTACTCAGAGTCATAAAGCATGCATCTAGGTTCAAGTGTCTAAGGCTGAATTTGAACTCACTAAGTTGAGTCTTCCTGACTTGAGGAACATTGTTCTATCTACTACACCACCTAGCTTTCCCTTTTTTACTATAAACAAACCCGAAGTACTACTGACCAGTGATGTGTATCTATTAAGCTGCCAAATTACTAGACCATTTATATAGATTTAGCTACAACACATCTGGAGGGCTCAGGGGAATGGATTACAGCAAAAGATTCCCAAAGTGGGGTGCTGCTTTCAATTTTATGATCACCTTGCTATCTATAGATGTATAAACATAGCCAAGCAAACTAAAAGAGGGATCATTGAATTGTCAAAGGATTCAATCTGCAGATAATCAAAAAAAGGAGGACACACATTCAGGAATCTGAGACACTTGGTATTGCAAATTTACCTTCCTTACCTGGCTTAAAAGAGTAGAAAAACAAGGAAATGATGATCACAGAATCATAGGCTTTTAACCCAGAACAGAACCTTGGGGATCATCTAGTTGAATCCCCTCATTTTACAGAGGAGGAACCTGAGGCTCAGCCAGGTCACATGACCTTCTACTAAATTGTATGCCATTCTGACCATTTGCTTTTCCATTTTTTCATGTGAAAAAACCGAACATTTAAGGACAAAATATTGTAAAAAAAATCCTTTCTTGCTCATGTGTCCAACATCTGTACTTATTTTGGTTTATTTTATGTGTCACCTGAAAATGGCTAGATTTTGTCTCTGGCATTTTAAGATATAGTTATATCTCGATGAACGAATCCTCTGACAGCAAAGCCATTTTGTTTGCTTGGCTATTTTGAAGAACAAAAATTTTAAGATGGATATTCAGTTGGGAAGAGTTCTGATTTTCTCCATTTGGAGCATTGGCATTGTTACAGGTAGAGGCCCTGGACCTTGCTCTGGCGGGGGGAAGGGGGATACTTCTAGAGTCATCGCAGCCTTGTCTTCAAACTTTTAAGGTAATACCAACCAGATAATGACTAGTATGTGCCTGAGGGGAAAAAAAAAGATGCAACATTCTCCCAACAGGCAAGGGTACCTTAGTCTGCTTTCCTGGAAAGTAAAGTCAGAGTTCTCAAGAAATGAAATCAAATGGTCCTAAAGGGTACGATCCACATCCCTAATTCAAAGATAGAATTAATCCTGTACTATTGGAATGCATCTCCTTTGAAAAATAAAAAGAGGATTTTTTTTAGATATTCTTTACCTTCCAGAGAATTTCTAATCACTTAGTAAAAAGCTATGGCAAAGATTTACAGCCAGTAGTAATTAGCAATGTAGGCTAATATTTACCACAATTCAATGTAGATATCCACCAGGTTGGCAGTTTTTGGTTTTACTGAATTGAAAGCAGTCCTCCTGAGTGATCCAAAAAGTCCAGAATCATCAAAAACTCCATGAAAACTGCATAAGATGGGGCCTGCGAGGTATTTTAAAAGATATTCTGTTTCCCTAGAGACCAGAGCAGCTCAGGCAGGCACTTCCCCAGTATTTAGCTCACAAATTGCCTTTAGCCTTTCAGACTTAAGCTTTTCCCATTACTTTTTATGTATCAGCTATGCAGACAGGGGTGGGGGGGGGGGCTGGGGGGAGCACTTTGCTTGGCCTCAGTGGATTGCTTATTTTCTGACTTCAGTTCAACAGAAAAACATACTGAAGCTTTCATTTATCTCTAACTAGATTTACTTTGAATTTTGTGGGAATCTGCAAAGAACTGGGACTTTGGGAAGGAAAAGCGGGCAGCTGTGCTTAGGGGGCAATTTGCAAAGGAACCCTCTTTAAAAGTACTTTTTTTTTTACAAATATACATCGTATTCATGCTATAAAAAATTCTTTGCATGGCATGCATCACATATTTTATGATGACTTATCCTGGATGAGCCTAGACCTGGCATCAGAAGAAAATTCAAGAGATAATCAAGTTTTATGATTTTATGATTGAAAAAATTAGGGCCCACTGGGGTTAAGGGATTTATCCAAGGTCACATAATAAGAAGGTGACAGAACTGGTATTTGAACCTGACTCCTTATATTCTAGAACCAGGACCTTTTCATCATACCATTATTGTCTACTTATCGTGTTATAAATGAAAGTTTAATGCTTCAACTAAGCACTAACATCTCTGGGTTGTTAGTTGTGTAAGAAAGAATAATTTGTTGTCTTGGATCTGGCACAATCTATAGGTCATTTTTATTTTACTTTTATCTGCTTTTTGAAGAAAAAAAGACAATAGGCAAGGAAGGCAGCATAGTATAATGGGAAGATCATAAGACTTCAGAGTTAGAAGAGATCTGGGTATAAATCCCATCACCAAGATTTTCTAACTGTATCTTCATAGGCAGATTATTTAACCTATTAAATGGACTCTCAGTTTTTTCTCCATGAATGAGGATAATAATTTTAATAACAATTTATACTACATTTTATATGTTTCATAACTATAGTACCATATGATGACAATAAAAATAACAATCTCACAGATGTTTTGGGAAGAATCAATTTAATAATGAACATCAGAGGCTTGTAAACTTTGAGGTGCTGTATGAATAAGAAATATTATACTTTTTGAAAGCTTTAGGTTAGGAGACCTGAGGGTGAAAAGCTCCAACATTGAAGTAATAGACACTACGCCAAGGTACAAGAATGGAAACTATAAAGTCCAAACCTAAGAGCTACTTTTGTTTTTTTTTTGTTGTTTTTATTGCTTTTTGCTTTTTTTTTGGGGGGGGGGTAAGGCAGTGGGGTTAAGTAACTTGCCCAAGGCCGCACACCTAGGTAACTGTTAAGTGTCTGAGGTCAGGTTTGACTCCAGGGCTGGTGTTCTATCCACTGTGCCACCTAGTTGCCCCTGCTACTTTTGAAAATATATATCCTTGTACTGTTGTCATACATATACAACCAACTCAATGAAGAACCAGAAAATGGTTGGGATTGTTTCCTTAGATAATCATATAGGTGGAAAGAAAAGCGCTCTTGTGTGTCAGATGCATGATTCAACCAGAGAACTGAATCAAGGAGAACTAAGATCACATAAGATTGTTGTTATTGTTGTTATTCAGTCATTTTTCTGTCATGCCTGATTCTTTGTGATCCCATTTGGGTTTTTCATGCTAAGGATACTGAAACAGTTTACCATTTCCTTCTCCAGCTCATTTTATAGACAAGGAAACTGAGGCATATGGGTGAAGTGCCTTGCCCAGGGCAAGGTCTTCCTCATTTAAGGCCTAGCACTCTATCCACTTGACCACCTAACTGTACAAAACATAAGAGAGTAATAATACAGTCACCCCAAAATATAGAAAGAGGCTTAATTGTTTAATCAAAATAAGATTCAGCCTGTGAATAATATTAACAAGGAAAATTGACTGAATTTATTAAGGATTTTAAACCTTTATAATTCTACAGAGACATAAGATTTAAGGTATGCCATTTAGTATGAAATCAGAAGTATAAGTGATTTCAAACACTTGAGGTCAGAATATTTACCCAAACGCCCTCTTTTATCACATTGATTATAATTTTACATCATTTGAACAGGGTTAGCTTTCTTAGTAGAAATGAGTTTTGGCAAGAATTGAGTGCAATAATTAATAAAATTCTGCTGCCATTCTTTTGGATGGATAGGACTAAAGTCTACATTGGACCACAAATCCCAATCATCAAGTGATTAAGGAAACAATATTTACCATACTTTTCTTTACATCGATTCATTTCGCTAAGAATTAATAACCATGGCCCATGAATAAACAAAAAAAAAGATTTTTACAGCTGTTATTCCATAGCTAGAATTTAAAACCTAACCACAGAAATCAGACAAGCTAGAAGCCAGAATAAAAGTAAATCACAGGAGTTGCTCTATCAGTTTATAAGAGTTTCAAACGAAGAACAAGTCTCCAATGAACAGAATCCCATCTTTTCTCTTTAGGGGGAATAGCAGCCTTTGTTACTTCAAGGGCTAGTAGAACAAGGCTAAGTGAAGTGATAACTTCCCTAATACTGCTACCTAAAAAGGATCTGTATGGCCTACTATTCAATTACCTCTCCCATCTTATTTTCAGTTATATGTTATGCAGTATCAAAACAGCAGGACTACTCTATGTTGTCTCTAAGTAATACCCGGACACAGTATGGGGAAACACTCTCCCCAAATCAATTCACAGGTAGGAGAAATATGGAAGACAGAAATAATTACTCAGTCACAGAATTAGAATGTACCACAAGCAGAAAAAGCCTGTAAATCACAATCCTAATCACTGGACTATTCTGTCTGTTTTTTTAAACAATTTCTTACAAGCCTGGGGGCAGCTAGGTGATAGAGCTTTGGCCCTGTAGTCAGGAGGATGGCAGTTGAATCTGGGCTCAGATACTTGACACTTACTAGTTGACACTTCACCCTGACTGCCTCATATCCAGGGTCATCTCCAGTAATCCTGAATCATATCTGGCCACTGGACCCAGATGACTCTGGAGAAGAAAGTAAGACATTGAAATCTAATTCATGTACCACCATTGAAATCTAATTCATGTACTTGACATGGTCCCTCTTCCAGAACGAAGGACAAACATCAACAAACCTGGGAGGAAGGGTATTGAAGTGTTACCATCCTCATTTAACAGATGAAGAAACTGAACACCAGAGGGAGGAAGTAACTTGCCCACAGTTAGACTGGTATTGAGAGATAGTCTCATTGTGAACCCAGATGTTTTAACTTAAGACTAGTAGGTATAATTTGCTATAGATGTGTTTAACAAGAATGTGTTAATACAATGCATATAAGAGAGATGCACATTTAGATAAAAAGAAGGAAGCTGTGCTAAGTGGTGTGAGGGTGGGATATGATCTTAAAATTCTAATGAATTATAATAAGAATTTTTAATAAAGTTTGTTTACTGGACTCTAAAAATCATTTAGTATATCTTGGTGGGATAATGAGGTCTTTCTGGTACAGAGGTAGATGTGTAAAATCCTTTTTTAAAGAAAGGTCTTAAGGTCCATGGGACATAAATGAGCAGTGTTTTTATTAAAGAAATAAATTTGCCATTTCTTGGAAAAGAGTTATTTGGAAACAAAAAATTAGCTCCCTCTAGACTGGAATCCCACTGGGCAGCTTTTTTTCTTTAGGTTTTGCAAGCTTAAAAACTGAAGTGCAGGGAACTCCAACTTAATATTTATGACCCTAAAATCTATTCTCACTGGAAAAATAAAAGATGTGACATTCCCATCTTAAGTATGATTCAATTAATCCAATATCAGGGAATACAGAATTGTGAAGGGGAGGTATAGTAAGCAAGTTCAGTGAATGGACAAAGTACTGTAGGTAAGTTACATGAAACTGTAAATTAGAAATTTGGGTTAATTAATATATAAGCTGAAGGTTCAAATCTTTCTTCACTTGACTGGAAATTTCACTAACGTATACTAGAAGTTATACAAAGGGACTTGATTACCAGAAGGTCATCAAAAATGTCTTGAGAGTTTAATGCAGCAAACAGTATCATTTCAGCTGAATTGTTCCTGCATAGACTCCCTCCTGATACAGTTGGAGTTAATGGGACAATTTGTTTAATTGGATGCCAAACCAAATTTGTCACAGAAATGACAAATGATGTGTAAGACCAGTATTAAAATCATTATGTTGCTCATATAAAAACAGGTTTAGACACTTGAATACAACTAATACTACAACATGGATAGGGCTTAGTCTAGAGGACTTGTACACGATACTCTATTTTTCAATTAAGTACAAAGTGGAAAAAAATATTGAGTGAACAATACCAGTTTGAATGAATATTAAATCAAACAACAACCACTTACTGTTTATTCTTACTTATTATAGATACTATTGGCAAACTACTCATTTAATTAACCTTTGTTCCTAGTTCTAGTCTTTGGTTTTTGCATAGAATATGAACTCCAGAAAGATGACTAAATAGCCAATCTTTGAATACACAGTCTGGCGGGTTGAAATAAAATGATTGCCAGGAAGACAATTGAGATAACCACTGCCAAAGGCATTTATCCTGAGACCAAGGGCCAGGGCTGTGTATAACTGGGGACTGAGAGGAGAAAACAGAATCAGGTCTCCAATGTTATCATACTGATCTAGAACAAGGATATTAAGGTTTAATAGCCAAAGGTATCAAGTACAACAATCACAAGTGAGGCCACAAAACCGAGATCATTGTTTCTATGTGCACTTAGATGAAGCCGATTGGGTCCTTCTGTCTTTTCAAGGTAGTGTGCACAGTATGCAAATCTTCCTATGCTGTGGGAAAATACATATAATGTAAACCCATATGTAAATGTATAGCACAATTTAATCCAGTAAGGATTTCTTAAGCATCCTTAGAGCAGACACCATTCTGGGAGCTGAGGACCTAAAGAAAGGCAAAAGCTGGGAGAAGGTTCAAAGGAAATTGAACGAAGTACTAATGATAAGATTTAGGAGGAAATGTTAAGAATTCAGAATCACTGAGAAGACTGAAGGAAGACTGAACCTCTATGAGAGAGACCATTATATACAAAATGGTGATAAACCATTAACCTATAATCTGAGCTCAATAAGAAATTCAAATTTGCAGTAGGCATGATTAAGGTGTGAAATATTACAAGTGTCCCAAATAAGCTATGTAGCAGAATGAATGAATAAAGCACTGGACTCAATCAGGAAGACCAGGGTGAAAAATTTAGCTCAACTATTAAGTGTTCTTTTGTCCTTGCCATTCAATCATGTCCAACTCTTTGTGAATCCATTTGGAGATTTTTTTTTTTTTTGGCAAAAATAGTGGAGAGGTCTGCCATTTCCTTTTCTACCTCATTTTTAGACATGGAAACTGAGGCAAACAGGATGAAATAACTTGCCCAAGATCACATAGCTGTTCTAAAGCCAGATTTGAACCCAGGAAGATGAGACCTCCAGATTCCTAAACCATTTCTTTATCAACTATGACCTCTAGCTGTCCATCCCATCTTTCCTCTTATGACACAATCCAACAAATGTATATGGTATGCTATTTCTTATATAGGAATTTCAAGACCATAGACTTGCAAAAAACCCCAAATAAATAAGCATGATCCTATTAAGTAGACTTATTTCCGAACATGAAAGCGAGGAATTGTATCCTTCACTTAGATGTGAGCTCTTTCATCACAAATAAATGTGGATGAGGACAGGGGAATAATAGTTTTCTTTTACTTCCACATACCCTCTGGCTCTTGGTACCTCAGCTGTAATCTGATTGTAACCTCAGCTGAATCAACATCATGCCAGGTTTTGCTGTTTATATGATTAACTTTTCATCAACTGACAAATTGTAACGCCTCAAATGGGTCATGTGATCATTGCCTACCTGGCTGTCTTGGAAGACGAACTTGTCTTTGCTATGGAAGAAACAAATAAAAAGAGAGAGAGATTCTTTCCTGTGAATCACTGCAAGATTTGAGTTATTCAATTCTACAATTCAGATAGATGCTGTGGAAGATTTCTAATAAGAAAACTTTTTAATGGGAGTTCATTTTCTCTTTGGGGACCTATTAACACTTCACCAAGATATTCACCAGAGAATGGAGAAACTTATCCTGACAGTGATATTTCTATCATAAAGGTATAACATGATGTATGTATATTTTTGTTTTAAAATAATGGAACTATTTCCGTAAAAAGATGCAGGTTCATCAAACACTCATTTTTGCGGTATTCCAAGATGTTACATTGCTCGTCGTGTCAGCCTCAAACAATATTAGTTTAACTTATTTTCTGGAAAGTCAGAAGAGATGATACTTATACATTAGGCTGAGTTATTTTATGAAATTCTTACAGTATACAAGTCTTGAATGTCTTTGGGTAACAGAATACTATTAAGGAAGAGCATATGCTGCCTTTTTTCCTTGAGAAATTGAGATATATAGAGTTGTAAGTAAATGATTAGATTGTAGAGATTAGCTGGATCAGTGTAACCAAGGAAATAGTGTCAACAGAAAAAAGAATCTGTGTTCCTTAAAATGTTAAATTATTCCTCTCCTTGTAGGTTTTTAATTAAATTTTTATGTCTATATATGGAGAGAAAATATTAACTAAGGAAATGTTAGAATATAGAGGTAAGGTGAATTCTGGCAGAGTTTAGTTTGTACTTGGATTCTCAAACACAGATTAAAATATTCTTACATTTCTGTTCAATATAATTCAATAACATATTGCTGTTATTGTTGAGTCATTTCAGTTGTGACCAACTCTAGGTGACTCCATTTGGGGTTCTCTTGGCAGAGATCCTGGAGTGGTTTGCCATTTCCTTCTTCAGCCCATTTTAGAGATGAGGAAACTGAGGCAAACAAGGTTGTGACTTGTCCAAATCCATATAGTTAAGTAAGTTTCTGAGACCAGATGTGAACTCAGGAAAAAGAGTCTTACTGATTTCAGACCAAGTACTCTTATCCACCATGGTACTCTGAAGTTATCCCAGTAAAAATTTTATTGAGAGCCAACTATGGAGAAGATGCTATGTTTCAACAGTGCCCACAAGTAGCTAATATCCTATTGGAAGCCTACAATATTCAAACAGACAAAAGCATACAACAGAATTTTGAGAAGGGAGAGAGCATGAATATCATTCTTCTTTCTACTCCAGATGTTATGCATCCAAATACACCAATAAAATCATGGGATTTGTAGATATATGGCAATACTTTGAAATAGAAAACCTATAAAAACTGTATTTCAAAATGACTGATATGCTTCCTTCCTCAACCTTGGTCATTCCAAGAAGCTTCTGCTTTCTCAGCAATATGTTGCTTGGGCAGTTAGGTGGCACAATGGATAGAGCACCTCCCTAGAGTCAGGAGGGCCTGACTTCAAATTTACCCTCAGACACTTAGTTATTACCTAGCTGTGTGACCCTTAACCGCATTGCCTTGCAAAAAAGAAAACAATACAAAATAATGCATTGCTTTCCTTTGCCTTTAGGCACCCATTCAAATGGCAAGTAATTCTATTATCTTTGCCAAGCTAACCGCAAATGGGGTCACAAACATTTGGACACAAGTTAAAATGACAGAACAACAACAAAAAACAACCTGTTCTAGTAGGTGCAGGGTTGGGTACCACTTAATGTAAGACCTGGTTCTTTTTAAAAACCTTCTGAATTGGTTCTTGCAAATGCTGGCTGCTTCTTCCTCACCTTCCCTTTGAGTAGGAAGAAAATTGACAACTATTCTTGAATTGTTGTATCCTGCCCCACTGACCCTAACAAGCTACAGAAGAAACAAAAAAATGCTGCAATTTTCTGTAGTAATGATGTTCAAATTAAGAGCAATATGGAATAAGTAAGGAGAATTAAGAGTTGTTTCTGAAGTAAAGGGGAAAAAATTAAAACTGCTTCTTGGGGTTTTCCTCAATACAAAGAATCCCCACTGCTGTTGCCCACATGCCTGTACCTTTCTTCATAAAACCCATGCTGTGTTAAGGTCAAGGCAAACCAGACTAATTGGCAGAATCTGTGATGCAACTGGCAACAGACCTGCTCCTGCTACTGAAATCCTAACACAGGCTGGAGAGCTAGGAATCAACACAACTATGCAAAATACTCAGGATGGTTTGAGGCCATTCATCGTGTTTGGTAATCCCTCAAAGCTGTGAATGGAGACCCAACTTGAGACAAGGAAAATGGTACCATTTTGTGTTTGCATTTCTTGTTTGTTCTAGTAGCTTTTCTTTGAAATACTCTTATCTTCAGTTAACAAAAACAGTAAGATTTTTATATAAAATATGGGTTTACTTTTCCTCTTTTCATTAAGCAACTAATCTATACCTGTGTGTATGTAATTTTTTCCCCTGATAGTTGCTTAGATTTAGGGGTCCAGGAGGATTCAGGGTTTGATGAGTTCCTTGTATGATTCCTAATATACACAGTTTTGAGATGATAAGCTCACTCTTTAAAAACAAGAGCTCCGTGGGTTTCTCTATGACCTACTTATGAAAGTAGCATTGTTCTCAAGAGAAGACTATTGGTAAATGAAATTTAAAAAAATAAAAATTTTAAGAAAAGCTAGAAAGTAAGAATGTCATATGCCTTCTCTAATGCAGTAGGAGAAATAAAGCTTTTTTTAATCCTATAAGCAGATTCACAAAGGAGACAGTTAAAATAAAATAAAACAAAGTACCTAAATATTTTCAAAAGCTAAAATGATGATGGGGCTATTCCTGATTTGTTCCTTCCCAAACTTGATAAAACTACCTGATAATTAAGATTTTATGTTAGCCAAAACCTTAAGAGGATTTGGATGCATGTAATCAAACCTTCATAGTGTAGAATTCTGCATATGATATAAGAAGGAAAAAAGGAAAATATTTATTTCCTAGTTTTGAATAGAGTAGCCTTTAGATTACTCAACAGGATTTATTTGAAAGCTAACTAATCTGGAGGTGTGAAGGAGTAAATCAAATACCACTCCGACATCCTGGAAGATTATTTAATTTTCTGATTTATCCTGTCTCTTCAACGGTTAGCCTTTTTTTGCCATGAAAATGCATAAAATCATGATGATTCTTTTACACCGTCAAAAGAAATACTTCATCCGTAAGTTAGAAAATATGCAATAAAAACAAATACATAATAAAGATATAGTTGAAATGAAACTATATTAAAATGATTTCCTTACTCACAGCAACCTGGATTTGTTAAATGTCACATTCTCTTGGGAAACCAGTAGATGGTGTAATTCGATTGTAGAGTGTCAAACACAATCATATATAAGGCACTATATTCATGATAGAACAATCGTTTTCTGAGATCAGAACAAACTGCTTTTCATTCAGTTGTGTATATGTATGATTTTTGATTCTGTTTTCTCTCAAAGGAGAATGACTTTTACACTGGAAATGACAGGGCAAAAATGCCTAAAAGGGAGAGAAAAATATCTCTGACTATCTAGTCAAGAGAAATAAAGAGAGAGTTTCTAGCTGCCCTTGATAAATCCAAGGCACTTGACTCAAATGAACTCCATGCTCAGGTGGTGCTGAAAGACCTGGCAGATGTGACTGCCACTGTCACAGCTCTGTCAAATTAGCCAGTGATTTGAAACATCATGGAAAATGGGGCAGGAACTAAATGATTTTTGTTCCATTTTTGTGACCCCCTCATTTTGGCAAAGATACAGGAGTGGTTGGCCAATTCCTTCCCTGACCCATTTTACTGATGAGGAAACTGAAGCAAACAGGTTGAAGTGACTTGCCCAGGATTACCCAGTAAGTGTCTGAGGTCACATTTGAACTCAAGACAATGAGTGTTACTCATCTGGACCCAGCCCTTTATCCACTGCAGTGTACTAGCTGTCAATCAAATGATCAGAGAAGGGGAAATGTTCTGCTTTTCTTAGGGGAAGAAAATACTGTCTTCAAACTATAGGCGAGTGAGTTTGACTTGGATTCCTGAGAAAATTAATGAAAATATTATTAATGCTATGATTGATGAATGTTTAGAGAAAAATAGTGATTGCAAAAAGCCAGCATGGCTTCATCAAGAAGAGGGTGTGACAAACTCAGGTCTTTTTTTCTTTTTTGACAAGATTCCTAAACATGGATGGGGAAGATGCTGAGCTATAGTTTACATGGACATCAAAAATCTTACTATTTGTAGGGGAGAAAGGGAGGAGAGAGAGAGAGAGAGAACGAGAATGATTTAGATCTGATAATAATATAATCAGATGAATTCAGAAATGATTGAATGCTTAGACTGAAGAAGTAGCTATTGGTTGCCCAGTGGCAACAACAGGGTGGTCTCCAGTGAAGACCACCAGGATTAGTCCTTGGACAACATTTTGATCAATGACTAACATAAAAGCATAGAGGGTATGTAAACTCACTAGATTTTCACATGAAACCAAACTTGAGAGGGCAAGCTGACACTGGATGGAAGAGTTTATATTTAAAGCAACTTAGACAGGGAAAAGCATTGTGCTGAATTGAAGATGAAATTCATTAGGGGTAAATGGAAAGTCTTGTATTTAAGTACATTATCAGCTCTATGACAGTGAGATGATGCTGATGCTGCTTTTGTCCTTTGGTCTCAAAGATACCATGGCATGAATTGAATTTGGGTGGGTGGGGGAAGATGTGCTTAGTCCCCAGACTCACTTTCTCCTACAAAACCATCTGTATTCAGTGGCCAGATAGGAATCAGCATAGGAATCAGTCATAAAGATGACTCTGGATGTGAGGCACTCATGGTGAAGTGACTTGCCCAAGGTCACACAGCTAGTACCAAATGTCTGAGGCCACATTTGAACTCAGGTCTTCTTGACTTCAGGGTTTGTGCTTTACCTACTGTACCTTCTAGTGATTTTCATATAAATACGAATTATTAAATTTTAGTATTTAATTTAGCTGATCTTGGTAGGAGTCATTGAAAAGAAACTTAAAACACTCAGTTGCATCAGGTTTATCCATAATTATAAAAACTCGAACCAAATCTCTCTTAATTTGGTCTGGATTCTGCATGTCTACAGCAAACCTGAAGGAAATGGTTTGCCTCAATCTCATAAGACCCTGGTCATTGATGAGGACAGAGAAAACAATCAAGCAGTCAGGTTTCAGAAAAAAAGCTTCCTTTTAATGAGAAGCATATGGCAATGCAAAGGGTCAGTTTTAGAATTTGCCATTTGGGGTTATTTTTAGCTATGTGGGAAAAGGGAGGACATGAACAAAGTTGTACACAGCACCATCTAGTGTTTGCAAACTGCACTGCATAATGTTCATGCAAGTCAAGTCAGTATTGCAGTTTTCAGATGCTGACTTCTCTAGTCAGAAACTTATTCCTATTGCACAGCAAAGGTCAGGAGGACTTAGGGACTCATGCTTCCTTGGGTACTATCTCAGCAGAAATGGGGGTGGGGTGGGTGGGATTGAAGGCAAATGAGTTTTTCAAGAATTCACATTTGTAAAAGCTTTTGAGGTTCACAAAATGCTCTTTGTCTCAACCACCCCAAGGAGGTTGGTCCCACCAGTATCATTACCCTCATTTGACATCTGAGCAAAGTGAGGCTCAGTGGGCTTAAGTGACCTGTCTATGATCACACCAAAGAAATAGTTTATCAGAGACCTCCTTACAGCCCATGTCTCCCCCCAAACCCTAATTCCATAATGCTTTACACCATACCATGAAGTCTCTATTCTCTAGATACCAATCTACTAATGCATTCCAACAGAATATAATTAAGTTGAGTCAAAAAGCCAAGATGAATCTGAGCACATTCAAATTCTTTTGGGAACACGTACCAAAAATGTCTCCATTTTATTTCAGAAATTATATTACTACATCCTTAGACAGGAATGAGGGTATTAAGTAATTCATAGATAAATAATGTTTATAAGAAATGAAAATTTTCTGTATTGACTTATCTTTGTGTATGTACTTATATGAAAATATGAATGGGGGGGTGCAGACAGTATAAAGTGCTGCTGGGTTTGGAATCATGGAGACCTAGTTTAATATATTACTAGTCGTGTGACCCTAGGCCAGTCGCTTTACCCTTAGGCATCTTAGATGATGGCCAGCTATTTGTTTGCTAAGTCATTTTGGTGGAGTTATTATCCCTAACTGTTAAGACTTAAAATAAGTCAAATGACTCTGAAGAAATGACCTAATCTGATAATATTTTCTTTGTTAAAATTTCAAATGCTGAAGAAAACAATTTTTATTGAAAAATTTTAAAATATTTGCTGAAGACATCAACTGTGTTTGGAGAGGTCAACTCTAGATCATGTCCTATAAATGTCCTATCTACACCTCTGAAATCATGATCCTCATTGCTGAATTCAATGAATATAAAATAAAGATGACAAGCTTAATGGTATGCATTTCATGCAAATGCAGTATTGCAATTCTATAAAACTATACAGGCTAAAACGTAAGTTTGATCAAATCTCTGGAGGTTTAATATAAGCAATAATCTTAGTGTGATGAAGAGCCCAAATCAATGTCACTATTTCAAGAGAATTTTCTCCTTTCATTAGTCATCCTGGAGATTTTCTTTAATTCAATCACTTAACCTTAACCAGCAATTTGATGTAGTGGTAGTGGTTTTTCTTTTATAGAAATAAATTTTATTTGTTTCTATCCAACTTAACAACTGCTCCCTTTTAACAAGGGTATATAGAATATTAAAGCCTTATATGCAAAAGAACAAAATAATGATACCTTACCCCCATACCTGTTTGTCTCTACCACATCTAGAAGGAGCAAACCATAAAAACTACCTGCTTACTTGATTCTTTTCTATTACAATGTTTATTGTCATATTTTAGAGGAAAAAACCTCTGTCCTAGATGGAAAATGACTTTTTAAGAGATTTTTTTTAATACTCTCACTTCAGTCTTCTAGGCTAAACAAAGTTATCCATGACAAATGAACTTTTCCTATACTGGAAGAAGGAAAAAATATATTGAAAATATGCCTAAAGCTGCTGTCTTCACTCACCACTCTAGCAGAAGGGAATGAAAGATTGCAGTAATTTGACTATGAATTCTCAGTTGTCACTTTTGGTATATCTCTCATCATATTATATAGTTGTGGCAAAATAAAAATAAGAAAATCTGAACCAGTGACAGATATCCTCCTTTGGCTGACTCCAATACTACAGTGGAACTAGCAATGGAGAATACAAATGTTGTATCCTTGAGACATGTGGTTTCTTTTCAGTCGCAAGATATTGGACAATAACACTGGCAACTTGCAGAAACTCCCATAGCAGGATTAGAACTTTGACTTGAGGGGAAAAAAGAACTTGGACTTTTGTCAAATGAAAGGCTTAGAATACATTTCCAGGTCTCTACTACCTCTTCATCACTGAAGCAAAATACTTACTAACAAATTTCTAACAGTTCTATATATGGGAACCCAGAGAGTACCAATCTGTGTCAGACGACAATAGGTTTTATGAAACCTTTGTGACAAGAAACAGAATAATGGACAAATAAAGATAGAGTAAAACAAAAACATGAATGAGAAAGAAAGAGGGAGCAGAGACAAAAACAGTGAGAAGGTGAGAGAGGTAGAGAGAGATAGAGACAGAAAAAGGGACAGGGGGTAGAGAACTAGAGAAAGAGAAAGAGACAGAGACAGAGACATCGAGCAGTTGCAGAAATAGAAAACAGAAAGGGAAAGAGAGAGCAACCAATCAGAAATTCAGACTCTCAATCTAGGACCCATAAGAAGAAAATATCAATTATCTTATGTCAGTCTTGTGTGTGTGTGTGTGTGTGTGTATTTGTGGCAAAAATTATTAATGCATATTTCCTTCCTATTATTATCATGCTTAGACTAATATTCTTTTACTTAAAATTTTTGAAAACATTCAGCATAAATGTATCTATTTCAGAAGTGGTCTTAATTTTTGGCATGAGAAAGAAATGTCATCTATCTTTAGAATTCCTAGTGCTTGCAGTCCATTGACTTTAATTACCCAGTGTAATCCACAGTACATTAGTTCAAAGCAATAAAGTCATCAACATTTCTAGATTTTTAAACTTGAAAAGGGCTTTAATTCATTTTGGTGTGAAATGATACATACTGAGTTTCAGTTGGTATTTTAATTTTAGAAACAAAAACACCATCACAAGACTTGAAATACTGAGGAGTCATAAGAGCTGGATGATTATTCTAGCAATATCACTTTTACCTATATAAATATAGGGGAAATCATTTAAACCCTCTGGACTCAGTTTTTCCTTCTCTCAAAATTGGGGTCGTGGTATTGAAAGTCTCTTTCAATTTAAATATTCTAGTATTGAACACTAGATAGACTGGATTTGGAAGTGGCTGTGCTACAGTGAGGCAACTAGGCTTAAGTGATTTGCCCAAAGTTAGTAAGTGTCATTTGTCTGAGAGTGGATTTGAACTCAGTTGCTCCTGATTCCAGGGTCAGTGCTCTATATACTGCATCACCTAGCTGTCCATTCCGGGCCATCTCCAGTCATCCAGATTCATATGTGACCATTGGTCAAAAATGGCTCTGAAGGAGAAAGTGAGTACAGTTGGTGACTTAGTACTGCCCCACCACAATCAAATCCAATTCACATGCTAATCATGGTCAACCCATGGTCTTTTTTGAGAATGAAGGACAAATAACAGTTTTCAAGAGAAATAGAATGAATGGGGCAGGTCATTTTCCCTCCTTAGACATCAAAGATAGGGGTCTAGAAAATGAATGAGATAGGCACAGGAGTTAGAGAACTTTTTCTTTCTAGTGTTCACTCTTATCCTGAATTTCTGTCACTTAGAGTGAAGTAAAAGTAGAAACTAAAATCTGTACTTCTTTCCCTGCTATCCAAGAACACAAAATTTCAATAAGATGATCAATTTCATTGAATAAGATCCTGTTAAGTGGAATATGTAAATTTGCAAAGAGGATCATTTATCCTCATTTTGGACTTGTCATTAAGTTAATATAAAAGTGGAAAAATTATGATTTGATTTTCTACAAAATTTTTGTCAATAACACCACTTCCTAATATTAGTTGAACTCTTCAGATAGTATTATGAAAGTTTTCAAGTCCATGATTTGGTCTTTCTACTCTGGGCTTTTAATAGCAATTGACATGATTAGTAGCTTCTTTATGGAATTACACAATAAACTGGGAACTCGACTGCCTAGGTTTCAGCAGGGAATACAAGAAATTTACACACTTCTCTGTTGAGTAATCCCATTGCTCGCTTGTGTGTGGGACTTTTCCAAGATGATAAATGAGATCGTCTTGGTGGGATGGGTGAAGATTATAGGGGTATTATCCTCAATTCATGACTAAAGACTGCTAAAGATACTATGTTTATTTCTACTCCTATAGTTTTACTTAAACTGTCACTGTATTTCAATAACTTTGGAAGAGATAATGATGACTTTGTGTTACTCTACTTCATTTACATTCAATTCACACAGGAGTCAAGGTATCACCCTGAGATCTCAACAGTACCCTTCAAAAATGAAGGACAAACAACAAAAACCATGGCAATTTCCAATCTCCATACCCAACAGTGTCATCCATCTTCAATCTCCTCCCACAGTTAAGATCCTATGAAACCTTTATGGTTCAGCTCAAAGGCCATACATATCCTCCAGGAAATCTTCCCCATTTTGATGTTCTCCACTCTGGGGTCCTCCAAATTTATAGTATGTACTACACACTTGAACACTAGTTACTATCTTTGATTACTCTCTAAGCTCAATGCATTGTTAAACTGATTTGAATTGTATGTCCCACAGAAGATCCACGTGATTACAGAAAGGACAGGGGAGGGGTGGCAATGGCAGGAAACACTGTAAAAAATCATTTTCGACACAGCATGAGGGAAAAATTTCCTATTCAAAATGACCATAAAAATGGATAAAATATCTGGGAATCAATGTGTGAGAAGCTAATGAACTGAAAGAGAATACCTACCTACTTGATATGTTTCCAAAGCAGCCAGCAAATAATGAAAGTTATGAGACTAGGGTTCTATTTCCACTTCTTTTATACTTCTGTACTGTGAGTTAAACCAGAAGTCCACACAGAATCAGAACTCAAGCAGAAACTTTAATAGAATAAGGAGAGATCCACTAAGAGAAAAAAATGATCTTGTTCAAGATTGTAACCAGTATAGTGTATATTTCTCATTCTACTACTTTTTTCACACTAGGTAGGGTTATGGTGGAGCACACAATTTTAATCTAGTTGATTACCTAATCCCTGTATTTAATGATTTTGTAATCAGAACAATATCTTCATCTAAAGATAGATAGAGTGAAGTCTGCTTAAATGTGTTACTGATAAATTCTTCCCATTATTTAAATATCAACACATCTCTTCCAGAAGGTTACACCTAATCCCCTAGGCTGTGGACAACCTTCTTTCTCTGATTCATGTGATCCTTTTTTTTTAGATTTTTTTTCAAGGCAATGGGGTTAAGTGGCTTGCCCAAGGCCACATGGCTAGGTAATTACTAAGTACATGTGATACTTCTATAATATCCTAATGGACTTTGATAACAGCATTATTATCATCTGTATTTGTGTCTAATAACCTCAAAGAAATTTGTAAGCTCTAGGAAAGGAGAACTGTGCCTTTTCTAAACTTCATATCTCTTCCATTATCCAGCACAATATTTTGTACACAACAAACACTTAATATACATTGATTGATTGAATGAAGAAATGAATGACACTCTGGGAACCTAAGTCACTGATGAGTAAATACTATGTAATAGTGAATGGAATATTGGATATTGAAGCAAAGTATTTGGGTTTGAACCCCAGGTCTGCTATTAATTATTTGGGAGACCTTGCAGAAGTCATTGACCTCCAGGACTTAATTTTCTGTGTTTCTATGGTCCTCAAAGCAATTGGCCTAATATTTATTGACATTGTATGATTTAAGATGCCTGGGTTACTGGGATTTTATTTTGGAAAGAGGGAGAGGAGATATGTTTACAAACTGTATGGCATCAAATGTAAATGAAGAAATTATAACTATATCATTAAACAATACGTACACACATATATATTTAATTTGGTACTATGAAATATTAACTTTATAAGAACTGGTAGTTGCACTTAATATTTATATACTTCCACACATAAGCACACAATATGCCTGTAGTCCCAGAGCTCAACCATCCTGAGAACAAGTTAGGTATCTCTGAAAACTGCATTCACTCCCCTAACTTATCAAAATGGTAGCTTAGAGACCTGTAAGACTTAACAGAGCTCCACAAAATCATTTGGGTTCAGAAAAAAATGATTGTATCTATTTATTGGCTGTAGGCTTGTAATGCTTGTAGTTTTTATTAAAAATGGGGACACCACTTCTGAGAGGTTAATGAATTACAGATTTTCTGCTAAAGGACTTAACATAGGCTTTTCTGATCTCCTTCAAGGCAATCTTGATGCTGGTTTTTTCTTTAATTATCCTATTTTTGTAAGTGATATTTTTATTTTAGCTTTCAAGAATAGTACTATTCATAAAGTGTATTTGTAGAGTAACATTCCTCATATTCATTGTGGAAAAGATATGCTTGTTTAACCTTTCTGAAACGGAATGCTCAGAAGATTGTCTTCCCTGGATCTCTCACACTGTTCACGCTACCTTGCTTATAAAAAGGGCAAGAAATAATAAAAAACAATCTGTCAGTGACTCAAAAGTCATTAAAAAATGCATCACTTCCCTTTCACAGACACACAGCCATTGCAGCATAGATTTGTCCAAAGCCAACAGGCCAACACAATTCTTTTTCTCAAGTCAAAATATTATTAAATTGTGAAAAAAAATCTCATCTCAGAATCACAGGTAATAATGATGCAAACCATGGTAGGAAATGACATTGAATGTCAATGTCACTGCCCCAAATAAGCAACTCTTGAAGTTGCAAGATGAAAAAGAAATCATTCTTGGCCTCTTATCTACATTAGAGATGCTCAGCATACCCAGCAGCCTTGTCACATTGTCTTAGAGGACAAATTACTGAAGAGAAAGATAAAATTGGTTGAATACAAATAAGAGGAATTCACTGAAATTAGCATCAAGTTTATAGATCTTGACACACATTGAGTCCAGATAGAAACAAAAATATCCACAGGGAGGAAGTCACAGCAAACATATTCGGCAGAATCCACTTCAGGATCAGGTGTTCCTTGTGGTGATGGGTTCCATGGATCCAAGAGGAGCTGGGAGTTATTCAGAAAAGCAATATGATAGAAATGTGGGTGATCTGAACCTCTGGATAAAAGATGATTTGTGTGTTTGTGTGTACAAAGTCATACTTTACATAGTCACATGTAAACATGAATCAGAGGCTAGATATAATTTTATTCATTGCTAAAGGCCTCAAGGTAAGAGTGGCACCATATTCCATCCAAAGAGACACTAACCAAGGGCATTTCCTTGGCAGCCACAGAAATATCCTCTCCTAGTGTGTAAATGCATCAGGACAATTGAGTGTCAGCCTGCTGGGGCCTCTTTATCTTATAAAGCTTGTTATATTCTTCTGTCACTGAAACTCAGATTCAGATACTATAGGAAACATCTGGTTTTGTTTGTTTCTTCAAATTCTCAAGTGAGTTCTTAGAATTCTTCTGTATTTGACTTTCAACTGCTATTTTATCACCAACTGTTTGAAGATGCATTTCTTACCTGCTATCTTTTCCTCTTTTGACTTTGCTTCAAATGTGTGGTTGTCCTCAAGACTAGATTCACTTTAAGTTGTTTTTCTCTAGGTTCTGATGACATGCTGTCATCAACAATTATTCTAGGCCTCTTATTTAGAATAGAAGTCAGTAAAAAAAGTAGATATGGAGGGGAGTGGGAAATGAGAGCCCTGCCATCAAGTCCCAGCTCAGCCAGTGGCTGTCTATAGATCAAGCAGTGTGCATTCAGTGTTTATTAAATACTTAGGGCATGCAAAACCTACTGAAGGTGCTTCAAAGCTCAAATGAGACAGCCCCTGACCTGATGAAATCTATAGTCTGGTAGGAGTATATGTAACTCCTATGTAACTCCTCAGTGACACTCACACAGTAACTATAATAAAAATAATATAGGATAAAAAGCAACAAAGAAGATTTTGCTGAAGCATAATCTATATAGAGAAAAGGAAATAAATTTGTAAAGACCAACTGGTGTTAGACTTTGTAAGGCCATTAATGCAGACAAACGTTTCAGTAATTCATGTGATAAGCATCAGGGATCCAGGAAAAAATGTTAAAGTAGAAGAGTGACATAACCATACATCTGTGCATAAGGAAGATGATTGTGACAGCAATATGAGGGCTAGATTATAGATACGCAAGGGTTAAAGTCAGAAAACTAATGGTTAGAAGGTTATTGGAGTGTTCTAGAACACCTGTGATAAGGATATTTGTATTAGGGCTTCAGTAGTAGAATGAAAGAAGAGATGAAGCAATTCAATAGATATTATGGAAGTAGAATTAATATGACTTATAAATCAATTGGATATGAGAAATTAGAGAACCTCTAGATTCAGATTAGATTCAGATGCCAATGAGGCAATTTTCTGAAAAGATCTCATAAGAAGGTAGAAATGTAAAACTGAATCCAGAACAGATGTCAGATGGGATGTTTGGACTGAGAAAACCTGCCAAGGTGTGGTAATTGTAGCCATGGGAGCAAATGAGATGACCGGAAGAGGAAAGTCAAGAATGGAAAAGCAGTAGTATTTTGTGGTGTCCATCTTAAGAAAAGTATCTCTTCTGGGGTAGGCCTCCTCCCTTTTGAGTAGCTTAGAAACTGATAATGTCTTGGGTTAGGCTTCTTCTTTCTTTGCCCATAGAAGATCAACCCCAGATAGCTGCCTTCATTGGATTCAATTCCACCAGCATCAAGTTGCCAGGAAAAGTTTATCACCAGAATGTATCAGCTTTGGTCCTCACACATCATCCGTACCTTCAGTTAGCTCTGATAGGAGGACTGGAAGATAGAGCAAAAACTTCCCAGGTTTTCTTTTCTATATCATCTTCCTCCATTAGATCAGAAACATCTCCTTGAGGGCAAGGAGTATTTTCTTTTTCTTCTTTATATCCCCATGTACTTAGTAGCATCTGGCACATAGTAGACCCTTAACAAATATTTACTGCATTAAAATTGGATTGAAATGAAAGTCTCCATTCACTCCAACCATCACTCTCTCTTGACTCCCATGACTTCCCCCAAGTAGAAAATATGCTAATCCCTGATCTCCATGGGTGGTATCATTATCTCCTTTGGTATCTTGAATTTGAAATCCTACTTGAGGGATTGTGGTAGAGAAAGTGAGTTTACACAGCTTCCTTTGCAAGATTTTTAAGTGGTACTTTTACTACAAAAAATTTCTTTACCTTAAGTTTTAGGGCCAAATGCCTTTTGAAGAGGTGTAAATTATATAATTTTTGAAATGTTGGTTCTCAAAGATATGTCTTTAACACTATTAAAAGAATAATTTATATTTTAATGCTGTTATAAAAATCCCTCTCAAAGCAAGAAAGATGATCACAGGGAATCTAAGTGGTATCTACACTAGTCAGAGTGAGTCACAACATCAGCAAACTTTTATTAAGCCCCTACTAGGTGACAGGCTGTGTTCTAAGAAGTGTCTTGCACAGAGCAAGTTCGTACTAAACTGCTGACTGATTTGTCACTTTCTGTTATGCAAAGCTTGTATTTCTTCATTTGAGACTTTTCTGTTCTTATCCTCTGACCATTTATCTATTGAGTAATGTCTTTAGGTCTTATGCATTTGTCTGGATTCTTTATAAACCATGGATCTCTAAGAAATTTTCACAATTAATTACTTATTTTCTGATTCTAAATTCATTTATTTGGTTGTGGACTTGGAAAAAATGGGCCAAATGCTTGCAAACTTCTTGGGTTGAATTGTTACCAGCTTTGAAAGACAAGTAGGCTATTTTTGACTAATAAATTACTGGACAATACAGTCACAAGAAATGCTATGGTCTCCTCTGATGAGCAATCTAATAACAACTAGAGAACAGGTTTTGCTAAGTAAATCAGGTACTCTGCCTCACTGTCATAAAGTTGCT
This sequence comes from Macrotis lagotis, assembly GCF_037893015.1. Taxonomy (NCBI): domain Eukaryota; kingdom Metazoa; phylum Chordata; class Mammalia; order Peramelemorphia; family Peramelidae; genus Macrotis; species Macrotis lagotis. The sequence continues at coordinate 61,051,575 of NC_133666.1, read as the reverse complement.
GATGAGTTTCTTAGGTTCCCTCTAGCAAGTCCTTTTTTGTTGTTGTTTTGCAAGATGAAGGGGTTACGTGGCTTGCCCAAGGTCACAGAGCTAGGTAAGTATTAAGTGTCTGAGGTCACATTTGAACTCAGGCCCTCCTGACTCCAAGGCCAGTGCTCTATCCACTGTGCCACCTAGCTGCCCCCTAGTAAGTTCTTAACAAATCAACTCAAACCTGGCCAGAGGTTTACTTTTCAAAGGCCCAATGACAGTGTCATTGTGAGCAACCTCTTCAAGGTTATTATCCTCAATTTTCTATAACTGTAGAACCAGCCCTGAAAAGGTAAGAGATGGCAAGAGCACTGTGCTCTAGGATGTAGACAAATGGGAAATGTCAGCCAGAAATAACAGTCCCAGAGAATACTGATCCACTTCAAAGTACAAATAAATAGAAAACAAAATAAGGGAAAAACATCAAGGTCCAAAAGATCTGAGACCAGCCACTACAACTTTGACACTGAGTGTATTCACAGTAAATAGTCATTTTATATCAATACACACAGGATGAAAGAGTCACTGTACTCTCAGAAAATAGATGTTGTAATGTCAGACGATATCAACTCAACTTCACACCAGGGATTGCCATACACTTTTATACACAGAAGATAACTATCCTATGTGGGCAGTGGGTTTACCCAAGATTCCTGGTAGAAATTTCAAATGATCACACCAAGGAATCACTCTTTTGGAAAAGGTTATCATTTATCTCCCTCTTTAGCTCGCCTTATCTTCCTGACAAAAATGTGACTCTATTTTACAATGGTAAAGAGTTATTATATTTTGTAATTGTTAAAACTGATATAGACGGATAAGAGTTTTCTTCTAGAACCCTCATTAAATTTAGTTAGCTCATAGCCAAATTAACGGAAATAGTTGTTATTCTTTGCTATTTTTGAACCAATAATTTTATGTCTGTCTGGAAAACAGAATATTTCACTTGGAAAGAAATCTACCTTTTTTCCCTTCTCCAATATTGGGGTTTTTTTCTGTGACTTCTTTAGACAAGGCCTAAGATCCCTTCTAGCTCTCCACTTGATAAGCCAGGCTTTTGGAGAGTCACTCTTGCATGCCGGTTGGTTTTTCAACATCCATGAGATGTCACATGGCATCTCAAAGACTTAAGAGGAATCATGACTGCATTCATGTCTATACAAGTTATCATTCCCATGACCTCCATATATGTTTTCCAGGTTGTGCCGTGTGGGCTTCTTTATTGATTTACTGGAAGTAAATAAACAGGGTTCCCTAAATCAACCTTATAGGTCATCAAGGGCTGGCTAAAAACACAGACATACACACACATAAGTCATGGAATTTGGAAAGAGGTGAAAAGCTGTCTGGACAGATTTAACTAAGTTAAATTTTGTTTTGACATTAGGCACTGCATGAAGAATCATGGGCAACAGTAGTGGCCCACATAGATGGGAGGCAATGATTTATTTCAAAAGTTTAGGATAAATAATGAAACATTTCTGCTTTCCTCCTGAAACCTAGAAAGCCCCCAAACTACAAGTGATTCATCAGAATTACTATGGGAATAGACTGACCTTGAAATTTTATAAATATTTGCTACTATAATCTTCATCGAGTGAGCAAACACCAATGACATATTTATCAACTTTTAAAAAGTTGATTGCCAGTCCTGTGGTGCTCAACAACTCTGAAGGCATGATCACCATCTGTTGTGACAATGGGGATTTCTCAGTTCAGGGTGCTCACAAGCCTTCTGGCTATGGACTGTTACCCATCTGCCATGCTGCCATGGTCTATTAACATGCCATAGAACTCAATGGAATGTCAGACCACACTTGGGAAATGCAATCTGGGAAGAGGTATTATTCCTCTGTGAAAAGAACTATAACATTCAGAAATATTGACATTATGAAAGGACAAGACTAGCTGGGGCTTGGGAGTCTGGTCACAAGGGTATGGATTATGATCAGCACTGTCCACATTGTCTCCAAAACCATCCTTACAAATGATGTTTGTGCCTCAAGGTATGGAGGTTTATCACTCTACCTTCCATTCACATTGAGATAGAATTAGTAAGGGCTAAAAGTCAGTGTGAGTATTTCTAGTTTTATGGATACCATCCATTTGCTATTTGGTAGAAGTCTTTTTCTTTATCAAATGACTAATACTAATTTTTAGTAGTAATAAAATAATAACTACCTTGGTTAAGTGGATAACAGGCCCCTGGAAATAGGAAGAAGGCTTCAGATTCTGCCACTGACACATACTTGCTGAGGGATCATGGAAAAGTCACTTAAATTTAAGAATGCTGATCACTGTGATAGTCAACCACAATTCTAGAGCCCCCATAATGAAGAATGCTACCCACCTCCTCCCCAAGAGAAACAACGAAACCCATCTTTTTGACCCAGCTAATGTGGGAATCTGATTGTGTTTGACTGTACATATTTGTTACAAGGGTTTTGCTTTTCTTTTTTTTCATGTGGGAGAAAAAAGAGTAATGTATGAATGTTTGTTAATTAAGAAGTTAAGCTAAAAAGCTTAAAAAAGAGGGATGAACAGTAACTTAATTTCTCATTATCCCAAGGAACTACCTAAGACTATAATAAGTTGTAGATGAGTTTTTAAAAGGTATTAGTAACAGAATTTTTCCACAATGGGAATTTTCTATTTTGATGAAGCCTCTGATTCAGGTCAAACATTTATTGAATGTCTATCATGTGTGGAAACTAAAATTTTCATAGTGTGGGCAAACATATCTCATATAGTTTTCTAAAACTGTAGGACAATATCTTGATCAGAGAAATTACATGGAACTGCAAAGTCCCAGTATTCTCTACTAAAGCTGTAATAAATGAAATAGTATATTTAATTACTGCAGTCATCAAATAAAGTATAACTCAAAGTATACACCCCCCCCCAAATGTCCCCTTGGCATAACTATCTCTCCCTTTCTATCCCAAGAGGAGAGACTGAGGAGATGGGACAGAGAATACTAAAGGGTCTAATTTTCCTCCCTTTAGTGAGGAAGCCTTAAAGGATCTCTCCCCCTGTATCCCTGCCATTTAAACTCTGTCATTTCCCTTCTCTGCCCCCATACAACCAAATAACCCAGAAGTCCTATGGCTATTAGCAACCTTCTTTGATCTCGGAAGATTCCTTGGGATGAATCTAGGTTCCCCATGAAAATTTCTGTGCTTTAAAGCTTTATTATTACCTTGTTACCTGAAACTTTTTGCATTTATTATGACAATATGTCACTATACTCAACTATTCAACTTTGCCACTTCTTTCTACCTTCTCCAATCCCAAGTGTCTTCTGTTCCCAAGAGAGCCCTGAAAATATTCTCCACCAAAGACTTCTCCCACATATATTCTACACTGAAGACTTCTACGTTGAACTTTGGAAGCTCTAATCTAAACTTTCTCCTAGGAAACAGTCAGCTCACATTTCCATAAAACATATACTTTTCCATATCACACACTGCAAACATACCACAAAAACCACATCCTGCTCTTTCAGTCAAAAGCTAAGTGCTTAGCACTTTGTAGGTGCATGAATTATACATGGTACAGAATGGGGCTTTTCTCTCTATGTAACTTGGAGCTTAAAAGCATTTTTCAGGGTAACCTCTGATGGGAATACTGAGGCTGGCACCTGGAAGAAGTTAATGGTCATCATTACCTTGGAAAAAATCATCTCGTTTCCTTACCCTGAGGAATCTTATTGAGAAACCACTATGGGTAAAGAAAAATCCTAATAGAAATGATCCTATTGAATGGATATGCATGTATAGAAATTCAAAATGCTGCTCATGAATACTTTCATATTGGTTCATGCAATTGGATACAATCAAAAGAGGATGATTTCTCCAATAATTCCCATCTCTTAATCTTCCTTTTCTGTTGAGCAGAGACTTCAATTCTGGGTCCTAACCTGTGTAGTCAACCTCATCTTTGGGTTGCTTTATTCATAAGCAGTCTTTTTTTTTGGGGGGGTTGCAAGATAATGGGGTTAAGTGACTTGCCCAAGGCCACACAGCTAGATAATTATTAAGTATCTGAGGTCAAATTTGAACTCAGGTCCTGCTGACTCCAGGGTCTGTGTTCTATTTACTCTACCAAATAGCTGCACCCCCCATAAGAGGTCTTAAATTGTTATAAGTCAAAGTCCCTGAAAATCTTGAGTTTATTTACTTGGTAAAAATTTATCATCCAGGGCAGCTAGGTGGCATAGTGGATAAAGCACCGGCCTTGGAGTCAGGAGGACCTGGGTTCAAATCTGGTCTCAGACACTTAATAATGACCTAGCTGTGTGGCCTTGGGCAAGCCACTTAACCCCATGTGCCTTGCAAAAACCTAAAAAAAATTATCATCCAAACTATGAATTTCTTAATGGAAACGAAGATAAGAGAAATATGATTTTAAAATAGGAGGTGCTATATTAATTTCGCTTCAATTAAAATACCGAATCAAACATATTAACCTGCTGCTATTCCAAGATTCTAGAATTTTTTGTTTAGTTTTGTTTGAACTAGAGGAGAATTAATTCTATTTTATCATAGATAACTAACCTTCCTTGTCAGTTTTAGAGGCAGATTTTTGTTGACTGGTCTGGTTTCCATTCTCCTCTGAGGATTTTTCTGACACTATTCTTGCCTGATTCCTCTCCTAGTTGTCTGACTACTCCTAAGGCTCCTTTGCTGGTTCATGGGCCATAACATACCACAGATTGCAAATGACTTCAATGTCTATACACCCAGTTCAGTCATTCTCCTTAAGTTCTATATTATATCAAGGACTGCCTATTTGATATTTCGATCTGGGTGATCTAGACACAACTCACATTCAATGGATCCAAAGTAAAATCCATCATTTTCCCAGATTCCCTTCTACTTCGCTACTTCTGTGAAGAATATCACCATCCTTCTAGTTCTAGTTCTTCTTCTTCTTATCCTTTTTTGTTGTTGGTTAGTTGTTTTTCAGTCCTGTCAAACTTTTTGTGACCCTTACTCTTAGCCACAAGTCTAACTCAGTTATTACATTTTGCTGTTTCTACTTCCCCAGGATCTTTCACCTCTACCCCTTTTCACTCACAGCCACCACCTTAGTTCCAACCCAAATCACTTCTCATCTGGAAGTTAGCAATAGCTTTCTACTTGATCTCCTTGCCTTGTTTCTCACCGCTACAATCCATCCTTCACACAACTGTGAAGGTAATTTTCTTAAAGGGAAGGTGTGATCATAATACTCACTTACTCAGTCATCTACAGTGGCTCCCTATTACATGAAAACTGAAAAATGATTTCTATTTAGGTCAAGACTTCACATAACTTCCTGGGATGGTTCTTTGAAAAGAAACTCATATATGATGAAGGTATAGGAGTTGTTCCTTAATGTATCATATGTTCTTTACTTCTCATTGTAGCAAAACACAATCTTGATCTGCAAATGCCTATGTAAGTACTGTAGCTAAGAATAATTGATGAATATCAGTAGTAACTATGACTTTGCCTGTACTTGGAGTCTGAGTAGTGTTATTACCATGGACTTGTATGCTAGATTGTGGGAAATTGGGAAAAGACCTCATGTAGCCTATTTTTGTCTTATTTTAATGCTTTTGGCACAGTATGTTTCTGCTCAATGACCACATTCATTATTTGGGGAATATAACAGTGGAAAAATGTATTATATAAAGAAAAGAGATCAGCTCTATTGGGGAAACACACTTATTTTTGTATCCCACTGCTTTTAATGGCTAATTTGGGTTTTATTTAAAGCCCTTATATGTCTCTACCCATTCTTTCTGGAATGTCAGAGATGAGCAAGCCTCATATGATTCTTATGCATGCTTCCCTTAGGAAAGAGCTACCCTTCACTATTTTAATTCTACTGTTAGTTCTATAGGAGCAATAACTGTTAAGTATGAGTTCTCACAATTTTTGGGTTAAAATGATAACCATATATGCAAAAAATTCTGCTTGATTTTTATCTAGTCATAATAGAATCACATAATTCATCCAAATTCAGGTAAATACTCTCAGGGGCACGCCTCAGTAAAGGGCCACCATTGGGGAGATAGAGAGACTTGCCGAAAAGTAAATGTTAGATCGCATGATTTCGGGAAGTTTCAAGATCTTTGCTGTCCCTCCTGAAATCACCTCTAGACAGGAGAATCAGACCTTTCTTGAGGGTACTTTCAACCTTGAAGCCAAGAGTTTCTGACAATGAACATGTTATTGTTGAGACCTATATTGTCTCTGAACTTTGATTTCTGGGATCCTACATCTGACCATGGATAGAACTTTGAAAACTGACAGTGGCAAAGCCATCATGGAATGCTATGGGTTTTGTGCAATGAAAAAGAAAATGGACACCAATTCATACTAGGTAGCATGTATAAAACAGGCCAGTACAGATGTGGAAGTGTAGCTCTAGTGAATGTTTATGGATCTACTGGACCTTGTACATTGGAAATGGACTCTGGGAGATCTGATTTATCTTCTTTGGTTCGTGAAATTCATACTGGTAATAAAAAGCTGACTTGGAACTCCGTTTTTTATTTCTAGTTGTACTCCTAAAACATTTTCTAAGGATCTTAGCAAAATTGCTGATCTTTCTCTAAGGAAATGGACACATTTGTATTGATTTTCTCCACTCAAAGAATAGCTGACCTATGCTTTCATGCTCCCCATTTTACTTCCATACAATTAAACAGTTGTCTTGGAATTGTATGGGGATACCATTTCTATCACTTACTCATAGCAACCCACAAATCTGTCCCTATAATATAATTCAAAACTTTTCTTTAAACATCAAGATAGTAGGGTTGTGAATGGACTCAAATATGTTCATAGGAAATGGAAAGCTAATAGAATTTTTGGGAGCCCTTATCACATCAGTAATCTTGCCTAGTCTAATTACACCATTTTCATACCCAATGGATCTTTTGGTACCTAGTTAATGATATATTTGAAATAACCCAGCATTAGCTTCAAAAAGAGCTTGGAGTCAGGGAAGATAGATTGAATTCTGTAGAGGTAGCATAATAGATTATATAAACTGAGTAGAAAACTCCTTTTTTCTATATCTTTACATAGCAGTGTTACAATAGGTTGTCTCCTAAGCTCAACAATTATATACTAGTATAACTTAGACAAGGCAGAGTCCATAGATAACAAAAGCTTCCAGTTACTGGGACAAAAGCACAAATAAAAGGATCTTGGGCAAAACGAGATAGACAAAAGGCTAATGTTTTTAGATCTGATATTATAAAGGTAAAGGAATATGAGAAATATACTAATTCATGAGCACTCAGTTAAACAGGTAGTGTATCATATATGAATCATCAAGATTAAACATTCTCCAGTCTTGAGGTATTTTGGTGTCCCTGGCACTAATCTACTTCTATCTATCAATCCAAAAGATCAGGATTTACTTGGGGAGGTCAAGCTATTGGACCTTGGGAGGAATAGGTGGACATCATGAGACTCTCTTGAAAGCAATTGTTATCATTACAACAAGAGAGTCTTATATAGAATGTCAGGAATCTGTCTGTAATTTTCCAAGAGCCCTTTGTGGATATTGATTTAGTTGAAAGTGTTATTATGTTCACACCTCAGAACAGATCCCTAATGATTTTTCCTAGGTCCTGAATCAGAAATGGCCTGGAAGTAAAATGTCTAAGTCAGTATGGGGAGTTCAGTAAAACTTAATTAACTGAGAATCCAGTAATTCAACATTTTGATCTTTTGGAAAAAGATTCTTTTGAAAACTAATTTTGCTTAGCAAGTCCTTTTTTCTTAAATGAATAATGTCATATTATAAAAATGTTCTCCAGGGAATACTTTAAAAGACTTAAAAAGACAAACCTCAAGAATATTCATTGAAACAATAATATACAAATAGGGTGCACCAGACTCATTATTAAAGGTCTAAGTATTTTCAGTTCTTTTTTCAGTAATAATATTAATAATAAGTAACATTTACATAACATTTACTATGTGAAAGGCACTGTGTTAATGCTTTAGAATTATTATCTCATCTGATTCTTACAATAACCCTGGGAGGTAGATACTATTATTTTCACCCTCATGTTACAGATAAGAAAATTGAGACAGAGGTCATGTGACTTGCTCAGTAAAGCTGTATTTGAACTCACATTTTCTAGAGTCTGGTCCACCACTCTATCCAATAGGTTACCCAGCTGCCCAGTATTTAATGGGTGTGATATGTATTCATTCATTTCCTCTTTCTTGAGACCCCTTGTAACCAATGGCATCTACCTCCAAGTAACTAGTTAGATATTTAGACACATAAACTGTGTCTAATAAAGGGTGAAATTAGCTAGATTAAATGGGTCTCAGCATTTTGCTTCATTAACCAGTCTATTCAGTTGAGCTAACTAGTTACAGAGAACTGGACCAGAACCTTTTACAAGATTTCTTAAGAGCTACTATGAATCTACAGGTTAAAGGAAAGAAAGGATGTGATGAGACTAGTTTGTGATGTGGTTTATACTTAAAAGTAATATCATTGTATTGCTTTACAAACTTTCTGCCATTTGAAATTGTGACTTATTTAGGTGGGTGCCCATCTTCATATATCAAAATTTGATTTCACTGCACACTGCCTATTAGAAATAGCAACTCTCCCTGGAATAAGATTCAAGCAATAAAGTTCAAAATAATCTGGACTATAGATCAAAGCATTTTGTTGAAGAGTCATTCTCAGCCTTTTTCAATCCACTGACCCAGGGTCTGACTTACATGTGAGTAAAGTAAGTAGATATCTCTATTGTATAGGGTAAGAGATGTTGGGAATCTCTTCTCTCCCCAAAAATCTTGACCTCAATTCTATCATTAATACACTTATTCTTTTCTACTAACAAGCCATCCTTTTGAAATACAAATAACCTTGGCAAGAAGTCATTATAGCAAATGTAGTGACCATTTATCATTTACTAATTCTTTCCCGTACCTGAGAAGGAATCCAGAGGTCCACAGCAGTCTCTTGAATAGCTGGCTCTCTCAGCGGAGTGCGTGGTCTAGTAGCAGGCATCAAATGCTTTTAAAGAAAAATAAAAGGTAAAGTTTATTTTCCTGTTAGTTAATAGAATAGTTTATTGGTTGTGGTTCAACATATCTCAAGAAAAGTATATTTGCAATCCATACTATTACTAACAGTTCATAATGACTTTTCGTACTTTGAAGTATGTTCAGGATAGTTACTCCCGTACTCTGATCTTTAATAGTAATCATGTTATGCCAACGGTCATTTTTTAGGAGCAGATGAACTCAGTAGGTAAAGAAGCTCTAAATGATATCTGGGTGTGGATATTCCCCTTATGAAAGGAAATCGGGCGATCTAAGGGAAAAGGAGTCAAGAAGACCTGATTTTAAGGCCTACTTTGACAAGTTATTTAACTTCAATGTTCAAGACAAAAAAGTGCTTTCAATTGGTAGAGCAAAGTGTCCCTCATGAGTTCTCTAAACCAAAGAAATCACAATTCTGATCCATATTTGCAGGTTGCTTTAATGGTGCACATTTTATGGGTTTTGAGCCATTTCAGAGTTCATTAACACTGCAGGGACGGGGAGGTGTCAAATTGTAGAGATCTTGTTAGAGAGCAACATGAAAACACCGGTTCTTTATTAGATATGAGGACACCAAATCCAACCCTGTCTTAAATTTTTCATTGAATGGGTCCTGCTCAGACCATTTCAATGGGGCAAAGTCTCTAGTTACATATACTTCACCCTGTCCTGTCTTCAGAATAAAATGTACTAAGGGACTACTAGGATTGTTTCCCATGAGACAGTAATGAGTATTAGCATAATCAAATTTCTTCACACCAAAAATAATCACCCCCTCGCTTAAAGTTATTAATTGATGCTGCAGTGTCATAAATGGGTTCGATGGGTTTAATGATGTCACAATGGGACTTCTAGACTTTTCAATGAAGCATGCTCATAATTTATTAATGATCTTATCATTTCTTGTTAAATGGCACCTGGTAGAGTATTATTACTCATTTGGTCTCTATCTGTACAGACAATGCCATTCTATAAGCAATGAAATAATAGAAAAGATGGGCCCCATGAAACTTTGAGGGTCCTTCCAAGCCTACATTGAGCTACTAGAATCTCACATGCAATTCACTAAAGGTTTAAACAGGAAAAAGTTTTTAGAATTCTTTTCTTTCTTACCATAGGGAAAGTCCGGATAGCGATCACATTTGGATCCTTTAAAGTCGAATCAGTTATTCCAAGTTCACTTACGGCCTTTTGGAGATGAAAAATAGAAAAAAAAACCACACTGCTTAGTTACATGCTCAAATAAGACAACAGCAACAACAAACCATGTAAAATACTAATAAAAGGAAAAGAATAGTCTCATTGATAGAAAATTTGATAAGGTTTGAGAATCCATAAACAGATAATTATATGGTATTATTTGTGCTTATTTCAAATGCTTCCATCTGAGACTAGTTTCAGTTTTATATTTCGCCTCATTTTTACTTCTGTGAAAATTTTATTTTATCAAACAAGAAAACCGTGCTCTTGAAACTTTAATGACAAAATTTTGACACTGGTCTATTTTCTTAAGACTTGCCTGTCATTCTGTTTCCTATTTCCTGTATGTGAAACAATTTAACTGATAAAAAGCAGTTGCCACCAGGGGGCTAAAAGTGTCAAGAAATCAAATTAACCAACAAATGGTTAATCTCTTTATTAAACAGACTGATATGGCAACCAAGGGAAGGATCAGTTGAAAACAAATTTGAAGAACACTACAAAGGAAAGGAGGAAAAGTGGAAAGAAGGAAAAGTAGCTATAAAACAGCAAGACGCAAAAACATGAAAGAGAAATGTCTGAAGAAAACTCAGCATGAGACTCAGTTAGACCATATAATACCAATTATATTTTTAGATGAACCTCAAACAATAACAAATATTTAGTGTAATAAGGTTTCTGAAATCATTTTCATCATCGACAACAGAAAAGCTCTCATGTGTGGATTCTGATACCTCAGGTATCAGAATTGTGGCCCAAAAATACCACAAAAAAGAAGAAATGGTCCTAGTGAAGATGTTAGAAATAGGAGCTAGCTCTGACCAAGAACATGCCAAGGAAATGTATGAACTACCTTTAAATAATGGAGCAATTGTGTTATAAGATATCTCAGGAAGAGAAACAAATGGAATAGGATAAGTCAATGATACTATTACCCCCCCTCCCCAAAAAAAGTTCATTGAGAGATCATTACCTATTGATATACATTCCAACTGTTTCATCTTAAAAATCTTTATGAGTGATTTCTTTATATGTCTAGTATAACAGAAAGAACATTGGTTTGGGTATCAGAGGACTTGGATTAACTTGTGACCATTTATCTCTGGTCTAACGTTGAGCACACTACACTTAATGTTTATACTATTTGCTTAGAACTGATGACATGGTGGTTGTCCTTTGCAAGCTCCAAATGACAAAGGGTTCTCCCACAGATTGTGGGGGTTCTCTAATTGCTTTTGTTTGTAGTTGATATTGTACTGACTACAACAAGCCCCAGAACATGACAGCTCTTTTTTATGACATCCACGCTCATTCAAAAATGAGATCAACCTAAAAATTCATACAGGAAAACCTAAAGGATAAAAATGCCTATTGATCTGATCAGTCAAGTCACTCACTAAATACTACAAAACTTATATTTGGGACAGAAACTGTAGATAGAAAATGATTTGGGCCTGGAACTGAAAAGAAAGAAGTAAACCATTACCTCAACAGAAAACTGGAGCTTAGAGAAAGGGAAGGAGAATGTTTGCTGCAACAAGGACAGACCTCTACCCTCTCCATAAAAGCCTTGAGCATATGAGAGCATCTTACATAAACCCAAACACCAGGAGTCTTTGTAGAATTGAGTTGTATATAAAACCAGTAGAGGTAAAGTAAGACTCATTCTAGGGATTGAGGTTCCAACAAATATTTAAAAGTAAATGGTTAATTCTTTGAATTTTAGAATGTTAATTTTGGGTCATGAAGTCTGCAAGAAAACTGGAGGAACTCAAGTGACTGGTAGACATGCCAAACAAAGCTTCTAAAGAAATTACAAGGCAATCTTTGCTTGTTTCAAAAAACCAATATATAGAACAGGTGATGCAATGGATAGAGAGCACCAGGCCTGGAGACTGGAAGAGCTGACTTCAAATCCATCCACAAACACTTCCTAACTGGATGATCCTGGGCAATTCACTTCCCCCTATATGTCTCAGCTTCCTCATCTGTAAAATGAGCTGAAGACAGAACTGGAAAACCATGATGTAGAAGTTAAGAACAGAAGAAACTGCAGTTTTCATTCTAGCTCTACCACTAACTAGTAACTCATGTTATCTCTTGAAACTTCAACTTCCTCACATATGTAAACTGAGGACACTGCTCCAAGAATCACTTCAGCTTCTATTCTAGGATTCTAACATGCTTTCTTTTTACTTCCTTTTTTAAATGCTGAAGTGTTCAAGAATACAATATTAAGCGAGTTTTTTCTAAAGAACATTAAGCATAGTTTGACAATGCTGTTTAAGATGACAAAGATCACATCCAGGGTTCTTGGTGAGCAGAGAAATAACTCATGAATTAGCTATGAAGGAGCTTTAAGAATAAAAAAACCGTGTTTGTATAAAGCTTTAAAAAAGACTGTCTTACAGAAGGAGATTCCCAATCAAATCCCAAGAGAGGGCCATGTGTGTATTCAGCTTTTAGAAGTTTGTATTTTTACCAAGTCTATTAGAGTTATTTTCTATGCATACTTTTAAGCATTTGATTTAAACATACTCTGTCAACTGTGAACAGTTTGATGGCTGTCTGAGCTGTCTTCTACCACCTACATAATATAGCATTCTAATGTCCATTACTTGAAGGAGAAATAACATTCTGGGTGGGTAAAGGTTTAAAGCTATGGAAATGTGTCTTGTTTTGAAATTGTCCAAGTAGGCTACTAAATGGGCTTGGTTAGCAAACTGACAAGAAAACTGTCAACTTTCTTTCTTTCTTTTTTTTTTTTAGGTTTTTTCAAGGCAAATGGGGTTAAGTGGCTTGCCCAAGGCCACACAGCTAGGTCATTATTAGGTGTCTGAGGCAGGATTTGGACTCAGGTACTCCTAATTCCAGGGCTAGTGCTCTATCCACTACGCCACCTAGCTGCCCCAACTGTCATCTTTCTATAAAACATGCCACCAATTTTTTTCATTGTTTAGTCTTTTTCAATTGCATCCAACTCTTTGTTAACTCCATTTGGGATTTTCTTGGTGAAGCTACAGAATGCTTTGTCATTTCCTTCTTCAGTTCATTTTCCAGATGAGAAAACTGAGACAAAGAAGGTTAAATGACTACAGTTCACTTTCTACATGAGGAAACTGAAGCAAACAAGATTAGACCAGGATCACAGCTAGGAAGTGTATGAGGTTGGATTTGCACTTAAGAAGAGGAGTCTTCCTGACTTGAAGGTGCTCTATCTACTGTGCTACCTGGTTGACCACCATATGTAGGGAAAAACAATGGATTATGTTCTCAGCCAACCATCCTTTACAACACATCTCCCAAAATTACAATTAGTATGTTTATCAGACAAATAAGATCTGACACTGGAGAGAGAGAAAAATCTCTATTCCTTTCCCATTTTAGGAAATTGAACTACATCGATTATCTGAACTTGTATGCAATAGTTTTCTCATCCTTACTTCCTCTTCTTTCTATTGGAGGAAGAAATCAATCTAGATATTCTCTTTCCCCTTTCAAGACAAATAAGAAAACTGTTTTTATCTAAGGGTATTAGGGTGCTTTTCTATTTTTATGTGGTCATAGGTTCTGTTTGTTGCTGTTTGAAGGTAACAAACTGTGGGTATTGCCCTGAAGCTTCCAGATTAGAACACCAATTCAAAGACTGTTCCTCCAAAGAAGTAATCGGTATTTCTAAAGGAGAGGGAAAATGTACAAGGCATAGTTGGAATTGATCTTTTGGGTCAAAGTTCAAAAAAAACTTTTACACTTATCCCATAACTTTTCAAACTTGTTCTAATTGTCCTGTTCTTACCTCTTTTCTCATAGGATACTGGGGCCCTATGAGAACACAGGGGTGACTGTTTCTATATGTTGAGATCCTGGGCTGATTTCCTGCAGCCTTATTGGTTCATTTATCATCTCTATTAGCAGATGAAATGCAAATTTACTTTCTCTACTCCTCAGTCTGTCCTTGCAGCCCAGTTTGAGTAATTCCCTTTGCAAAATGTTTCACATAGCTCAGTGCCCAGATGGTTTAAATGGGAAAAATGACAAGTACATGTCACACTGGATTTTCCAGCAGAATGTTAAAATAACCACACATCATATTAGCTGTCCTGAAGAGGCAAAGTTATATTGAATTGAGCATAAGTTGAAATTTAAATTTTGGTCTTTCCATGGGGAAAAAGTGGACACTAACTATACTGCAACTACACTGTTTTGTTGTTAATTAAGAAACTATGGCTCCCATCTCATTTATTCTGTATGTGCAGTGACCATTTATAGTAATGATCCCATTGCTGATCAGTGTGGAAGCTTTGACCAGCTCAATTGCGTATGTAGGACTATCTATTCCTCTGTGGGTAGCCTACTGGTCTTTGCTCTTGTGCACCCATCATAGCGGTACTGAACTTACTACATATACTAATCGGTTTTAACCCCGCTACTCAGCTCAGAATTACTCACCTCAAGCAATCCATCAACCTCAACCTCCCCAGTAACAGAGAATGCTGTCTTGTACCATGAAGCCTAAGAATGGAATGTAGTTGTGCATGTGTGTTGCTTCTTTATTTGCATTGAATACTTAACAATATATTTTGCCTTCCTGAAAACTGATGTCATATTGTCAGAGGGAAGGTAAAATACCTCATAGGAAGCACAGAGTGTCTGAGTAAGCCTCTTTTTTTGAGTTTTGCATTTAAACTCTATTCAATGCAAAGAAAGAAAGAGCTGGATCTGATCAAAAAACAATTCAAAGAGGTTGGTGTGCACTGCAGCCATGTACCTCAGCACTTCCAATAAGCAGTAATAATAAAAATAATAATGCTATGAGAAAAACTGGCCTCTTGACCAACAAACTCACCTAACCAGCACTTGTGAAAATAGACAGTGCAGAGATGATTCTAGCACCTTTTAATTAATGAGACATAGCTGATAACATTCACTCTAGGTATGTAACTTTTATTCTCTGTCTAAATTTTACCAGGTCTTCAAGGGTTTCATGGAGGGAGAGAAGAAAGGGTAGATTATCTGTATTTCTAGATTCAGGAAGCTCTTGTCTATAACACCCACCATACCACACTCTCTGGAAATCTTGATGATAAAATCTCTGGTAAGATGAGGGGATGGAGGTAGCTAGGTGGCACAGTGAATAGACCCTGGAGCCAGGAGGATGAGTTTAAATTCGGTCTCAGACACTGAATAATTACCTAGTTATGTGACCTTAGGCAAGTCACTTAACTCCATTGCCTTACAAAAATAATGAGAGAGAGAGAGAGAGAGAGAGAGAGAGAGAGAGAGAGAGAGAGAGAGAAAGAGAGAGAGAAAGAGAGAGAGAGAGAGAGAGAGAGAGAGAGAGAGAGAGAGAGAGAGAGAGAGAGAGAGAGAGAATAGAAAATGATCATGCTCTGCCATGAAGGAATCTGAGGGTAAGGTATGATCATTAAACAGAAGGATATGTTAGTTGGATATGCATCCAACTTCTTAGAGAAGACAGGTATTTGACATAGTTCATCAATCAGCAAATATGAGTTAAGTACTGTTACATGCTAGGCACTGTGAGAAAAGCCCAAGATTCAAAGACAAAAGTGAAGAGGGGGAGCCAGCATGGGCCCATAAAAGTAAACACAAAAATACACATATATTTATATATATAATATATATAATATAATATGATATAACATAACATAATATAACATAACATAACATAACATAATATAATATAATATAATATAACATAACATAATATAATGTTATGTTATGTTATATCATATCATATCATATCATATTATATTATATATGCCTCAGGCACATCAAGAAAAAAATTTATGTAGAAGGTAGCATCAGGACTATGTCCTTAAGGACTCCAAAGAATACAGGCAACTCCACCTTTGAACCTGTGATTCTAGTTATCCTTGGTGCTTCCAAATACCATAACTGGAATCATGAGGGTTTGTGGAAGGAAACACATTTATTTTAGCCCCAGCAGTTATAGAGGATGCCCACCTCTCTAGTCCAGGTAGTCTGTGGGAACTTGGTGGGTCAGTTTTAATGGTTCAACTTTCCCATAGAAGCCCACCAGAAGAATTTATGTCACAGTTTTGGAGACAAGACAGAGCAGAAACTACACCATTTACTAATGTTTCCTGTCCACAGAGTAATTAGGAAGCATTTATCAGAATTAAAGGGATGTGCAAACCTATGTTTATCAGTATGCTAGTACAGAGAGGACACTAAACATCTAGAAGACCTTACACCCCATTTTTGCTTGCAAATTGGATTCAGCAATACAAGCATACTTGCATTCTTGCAGATTCTTTCTCTACTTTCCAAAACCCAAATCTTAGCATCTGGAACAAAAGCTAAACACAAAATGTGGCATAATTAATAGGGGACTGAATCAAAAGAACTGTGGAGAAACAAGTTTGTCAAAATGCATTTTCAGAGCAATGTGGTAACACTCTATAAATGCCAGCTAAAATTTATTTTGAGATTTCTATGCCCTCTGGGACCAACAACTGACATTCATAAAGGTAAGATGGTCCTAAAATTATGAATATCAGAAGACTGCCTCCATTCTAGACAATAACTTGCCAGACTCATTTCTGAACTCAGAGATTTAGAGCTGGACTGGTCATCTAATTCAACCTTCTCAGGGAACTGAGACTCCTAGATATCCATACTTTCCCATGCTTACATACAGTTTCATAGGATGTGCTGTTATATACTAGGCTTTTCAGAAAATCAGTGGCTGTGATACTTATATATTCAAGACAAAATCTTTCTATTTCTTCTCTTGACCCCCCCAAAGTGGTTAAAGGGCAAGATTCATTAAAAAATGAGTTGTCACAGGAATGCAATCTTAGAATGACTTTATTAGGTAAGATCATGGCATATGTGCAGAAAATAATAAAAAAGTGCCTACTCATGGATAACAAGATTATCTCTTAACATTTACAGTATAAAGTATAAAGTTCTAACTGTGGACATGTCCTTTAAAAAATGAAATCTTGTTAAGAGATACAGAAACTCAGCGAATCTCCTGTTTTATGGATTAAGCAATTTGAAGTCGACAACCCCCAATGGATTTCCATGTACAGTGAAAGTATTAAATCACTGAAGACTCCTCCTTCCCCAAAGAAAGGGTCCAGGGACTTTACACCTGATATTTTCAGAGTTCTTTAAAATTTGACTGTCTTTTCCCTAGAACTAACTAGATTAACTTCTTTTAAAATATCTGAGGATCCAGGGGAAATTGCTCTAACTAACTAAACAGTCTACCAGGACCACACCAGCTAACTGGGGGGGGGGGACACCTAGTTTCTGAATTCATGATTACTTAGCAGAGATATGCATCTCCTGGTGCTTAGCATGATAAGTCACAGCCTTGTCTTCCCTTAAAATCCCTCCCTGTTTCTGCAAAGCCATTACTTTGTGAATATAAGATGAATCTTAAAGCATGAAAAATCAAAAGCAGTCTATCTAGATTATATAATTAATAAAAATTATTTTCTAGTGTTGAAAAGAAATTTGTTGATTTGTTATTGACTGTTGTTAAGTGTAATTTTCATCTCCAAAAGACTCCAAACCATGATAAAGTTTGTAATATGTCCACACCATACTAAATTGAAAAACCCACATACATATAATGATGAAAAGTGGAATGAGAGAAAAGTGGAATAAGAAAAAAAATCATCTAAAAGGGAGGCATTAGAATTATGTCCTGAAGGACTCCAAGGAATATAGGTAAATCCACCTTTGAAACTGTGATTCTAGTTGCCCTTGGTGCTTTCAAATGTCAAAACTAGGATACTGAGGGTTTGTGGAGGGAAACACATTCATTTTAGCCCCAGCAGTTATAGAGTATGCCCACCTCTCTAGGCCCAAGAAGACTGTGGGGACTGATGAGAACTTGGATTCTACTCTGAGTTCTGTAAAACCCTAGATACATGATGTTGGGCAAGTTGTTCATCTCGGAGCTTCATTTTCTTCATCAGTAAAATGATGGGACTAGCCTAGAGGATCTCTCAGGCTCCTTCTGTAGCATCAAATGCTACAAGTCTCTGATTTCTTCTTCCTGGACTTCAGTTTTAAATGTATTAAATAAGTTGGATTTGAACTAATATCTAATATCTGGCATCCCTTCTAGCTACGAGATGATATACTTCTATAGTTGGCAAAGTTCCCAATTGCTTCTTAGACTCTCTATTAGTAATGCTAAGGAATGAATAAAGAGAGTTTTGAAGTTCAGTCTGGCCCAGATTAATCAGCTATAGCCATGGAATAGAAAAGTGTTGGGACTAAATGAATAGTAGATGCATCTTCTTCTTTTGCCATTAGACCATACTGACCTAGAAAAATGGTACATATTTAATGTTATCAAATTCAAGGTGAAATTAAAGAAGAGAGTGAGGTCCTGGGACTTTTTTGTTCATTCTACACACACTATTATGTCTAAGTTTTTAGTAAACTGAGAAATGTCTTTGCTATTGTATAGGATGCCAGAAAGTATCCAGAACTGAATATTGGGAAGATTAAAGTTAAAAAAAAAAAGAATATTTTCTTTTTTCTAAGAAAATGGAACTTCTTTAATCATAATTTCTAGCACTGTATAAAATGAAAGACTTGCTATCATAAAATATTTAATCAAGAGCATAACATCTTTCATTTATCATATATATATGTTGAGATAGACATAAGGATTGCTTAAAACAGTTACTTGAGAATTGGAAGAAAGGTCGAAGTGTTGGAATGTTCATTTTACTCCAGAACAATAAGATACTCTGCGAGGGTGGACTTGATATAATTATCTGAGAGAAATATCAGTCCTTAAACATGACCTAACTCTCACTAAATGTAGCTATATTTAAATAATAGACTGCAAAGGGATTTTTCTAATGAACATAAAAAAAGATATTTCAGTTCCAGAAGATACAGATGATTTCATTAGTTTTGAACAATCTAATAAGCTTGGCTTTTATTTTCATATGTTTGTTTATTTATTTGCCTGCCAAATCACTTACTTATTAATTTACCTATCAGTCTATTTATTTATTTTCCAGTAGGTTAGGTTTTCTAAGTCACAGCACATTAGACTGGATGTTTGAAGATGCAAGCAATGTCCTTTTGATTTCATTAGTGATACACTTAATTGCTTTATTACACTGAGGGAAGAGAAATGTAAACATTTGTGTAGAATCTTTGGAAATAAACAGATTTTCATTGGTGCTCCATGTTACATCATCCACCATGGATCTGAACTCAATATAAATCAGGTACCCCTTGGCTTATATCCAAGGATACTTATTTATTGAAGTACTGAAAGGAAAAGTTATGGAAATGAACAGAAAATGAAAACCTTGGAGAGCTTTCATGATGCTCACTTGTATGGGAGGGTCTATGTATAGGCCCTTGTATGAAAATTATGAATTTTAGCATTTTCTTCAATTTCCTTTGAGGACAGTCTAATGAGTATCCTATTGGTTATCTGGGTCGAGAATGAGGGAGGAATCTTTCTATGACTGTTTTTAAGATCAAGGCCCACTGTTTACTTTTTGTTGACCTCAGGCTGGGCAAAGACTATCAAAGACACAGTCTTCCCTCAGTTGGCAACCAGTACTGACAAGGAAATGAATAGTGATGAAATAGCTATGTTAAGGGAAACAATGGAAGAGAAAAGAGTTGTTCTTAGCTTTGGGGTGATTAGTAATACATCAAGTTTGCATCCAATAGCAAACATACAGACTTTTAGAAGGATCTGAAATTAAAGGATTTTTCACTTTTTAGCTAGATGTCTAGTACACTGACATGCCAAAAAAAGCCCATAAATAGCAGTAAGAATTTTGACAGGACATGGAAAGAAAGGCTGCTTTTTTTCCTTAAAAAGATAAAAAACCCAGGTGGCATTGAAATAGCATGTTCAATGTCAATATCACCATCAAAAATTAATCACATTGGTGAAATATAGATAATCATATAAACAGTACTTTTCACATGAAGGTTTTGAGAATCTTTTTCTTTTCTCTATTGGAAATAAAATAGTACAAAATAACTAAAAGAGACAGGAATTGTCTTGGTTCATTCTCTGTTCCTGCTTTGCTATGTCAAAAACTTTTAAAAGGGTTATCATTTTATATTTTTTTTTCTATACAACTGTCTTTGAAAACTCCAACCAGTATTGAATGCAAAAATGTCAAGATCTCACAAAACATGGGATCTTAAGGCCATATGTCTTGACTTTCAATGAGTCAAAAATGGCTGGCATCAATTTTATCATTATTCTTTGCATCTCTTCATTCAATCAGTTTCTATATATACTAGTTGCAAAGTTCCCCATATTTCCATCTTGTTCACAAGAAAAGCATAGGAGAATTTGATAAAATCTAAGTTCATGTTTAGAATATTAACTAATCTACTGATATCATGGACTTTCAAAAAAAAGAAACTACCAATTCATGAAAGCACAAATAATAGTGATAATGTTATTAAATTATTAAAACAAAACTGTCCAACTTGGCAAATATTTGGAAATCAAAAGGAATATCCTATCTCCTCTTCTTTAAACTCCTCAAATCAAAGTTTATATTTGGAGATTATGATTTTTATGATTGTTTTCCTGAATATGGCATTGGCTTAACGTTCCCACTGATCCAACTTTTATGGAAAATTGGGGAATTGACACTTAACAATCTCTCTCTTCATTTTTCTAACTGACATCTAAAGCATAAGCAAAATATCATTTGAGATTTCTTTACCTCACTTTTCAATGACAAAACATTCCTTCTCCCAAAATACACAGAAATTGTAGGCAAGTAGAGTTGCCATTGGCATTATGTATTATATTTTCCATTTTGGCTATACCATGGAAAGATGTAGAGCTAATACCATTGATACCCAAAGTAATGCTACCATAAAGATATAAATTTTCATTCTGGCACCCAGAAAAAAGAGGTAGGAAATGGCACTTGGGGTAAGTAACACTCAACATCCCCTCAAATCAGCTGTTGTATCAGGGATAAAGGGAGGCAATAGTGTTGAACTATTTCAGGAAAGACTATGAAGATCAGTTTATGTCCTGTGACATCTATGCTTGTTCAAGGACACCCTGGGACTCTGAGGTCATTTATGGGAATGACAGTGCCCAGAGAGAAGTAAGCAGGAAACTTACTGGCTAAGTTTGTGGACTTGTAGACATACAAGGCCTTGGAGATAAAGCCTTAATTTTTCCCAATCTAGCTATGGATGTAGAGGATATTTTTCTTCTGCATATTTGAAAGCAATTTCATTAATCATACAATCTCAAAACCTCTGAATTCTTATGATAGTTCCATTGTATTTATATGATCTGTTTTACTTAACCAAAATACAGGAGATTCTTGAAATTTAGGCAAAAATAGTTGAATTTTCCTTTCCAGTTCCCTTAAATTAAATATAGAGATACCAGCATAGCCACATTAATGTTTAACTCTGCTAGCAGAATGGATCCCACCGAGTCACTGGTCCTACTAGTTAAGTGAAGAATTTATTTTAAAATTAGATGGTAATCAAAAATCTATAAGTAAATTAATATTCTCCAGAGAAAGTGACTCTAAATTGAACAACTCTTGTTTATATTAATAACTACTTTCAAGTCAAAAGAATTTGTTTTCAAACTATATACAGACAAAATATGGTAGAATATAAAAGAATTTTCCCTATGATGACAATTCCATGGATTTTCTATGAGTGCATTAAATGATAATATTATAAAGGTACAAGAGGCCTTAGAGTTTATTTAACTCAACTCTTCCAATTTATAGAGGAAGAAACTAGAACTCAGAATAAAGAAAGGGCTTATGTTAGACTTTCTTCCCATACAATGTGGTTCTTCCTATTGGAATGACATGTATAGTTTGTGTTTGGGTCTCTCAAGTAAAACAGGCAAATGCATCAAGCTCTGCAAATGGAAAAGAGATGTTTTAAGTGATTGTTCTTCCAGTCATGGGAAGAGGTGATTAAAGGGTGTTTTTGTTTCCATCTATAATTTCCACCATTCTTTTTGAATGTATGTTAAATGCACAATGCATTTATCTTCAGGAGCCTAAATAAAAATGCAAAATGTGTCTCCTGAAGGATGGTTATGTCATATTTTTGCAAAAATATTACATATTCATGATATCAAAGTAACAGTCTATTAGCAGCAGCATCCCGTTGAATACTAATGCAATTCAGCACATATGCTGGTTTTCAAATCCTACATTATGCATGAACTGTGCTACTTACCAACATTGTATCACCATGTGCCTGCTACATTGGCATTCCCAGTTAACACAGCATGGAATAAAAGGATGGACTGCATATTTACAAGGTTAAAAAAACAACTTCTGTTCTACTTTCATTTAAGATATTCTAAATCCGTGCCTGAGCTATGGACTGACTTTGGTACTCATTCATTCAATCGAAAAATATTTATTGAAAAGCTCTTATGAGCAAAATGGTATAGAGAGACACAAAGATGAGTAAAATATAGTCCCTGTTCTCAAAGGCAAAATATTAATATTTTCTGAAATGCAACATAGAATAGCTACTAAAAACTGGCCTTGGATTCAGGAAGACCTAGGTTTAGCCAACTGAAAATAAGCCTTGAAAAATAATATGTCTTGAAATACTAGCCGTGATTTGGGACTTGTCAGAACCTAAGTCAAATGCTGCCACAGAGTTGGTGTTATAAAAAAACTAGAGTAGAAAAGTAAGATTTTACTCAACAAGGTCAAAGCACATCTAATTCCTCAAACTAGTAGTTAAGAGATTTTTACCTTTCCTTCTTATATTTCCCCAAAAAAGCTTTAGCTGCTATGATTTTCTCTCTATTCACATAGTCTCTTCCCTGGACCATTGCAATATCTTCCTGATTGGCCTCCTTGTCTCCAGCTTCTATCATTCCAACCCATTCTCCCTTGAGCTACCAAAGTAATATAAGCAGAGACATGACTATTTCACTGTTTTCCTCAATGAATTCCAGAAATTCCTTATGACCTCTAGAATCCAAATGTCTCAGTTTGACTTTCAAAACCGTTTAGAATGGTTTTACACTTCATTTCCAAACCTCATATTTTCCTTCCTTTCAAACACTCAACACACACTGGCCTTCATATTGTTCCTAAACAGCACTATGTTAATGGTCTCCTTGCTTTTGCAGTTACTTTTTCCAATGCCTAAAGTATTTTTCTTTTTTTAATCACTAATTTCATCAAGATTCAGCTCAGGGGCAATTTTTGACATTAAATCTTTCCTTATCCCACCAGAGGCTTGGACATGCATATGGAGATGCATGTGTTTATCTATATGCAAATTCTCTCTCACCCACAGAAATTCACACATGTTATCTCTCTCATTAAAAGTCTACAAGTTCTTAGAGATACAACTTGTTTCATTTTTTTTTTTTTAGTTTTTGCAAGGCAATGGGGTTAAGTGGCTTGCCCAAGACCACACAGCTAGGTAATTATTAAGTGTCTGAGGTCAAATTTGAACTCAGGTACTCCTGACTCCAGGGCCAGTGCTCTATCTACTGTGCCACCTAGCTGCCCCCAACTGGTTTCATTTTTGTCTTTGTAACTCAGTGCTTGGCACAGTCTTTGGTTTGAGAGCTTAATAAATGCTTTAGGCTGATATAATTATCATAAGTTGTATAGTTTTCATAAATAGTATATGTGTTCAGTTTGTTAGTATAGTAAAATAATTCATATGTTTTGGAAATATAAACTCAATTGCCTATTGGCATGAAAGAGGTATCCCAGATAGTTCAGGCAGGAGTTCTTTGATTTTGCTTTTTTTCCTTTTCCTGGCAATACCTTTGGCTCCTTAGTGCCTTACCCAGTATTCTGTATGTAGTACAGATGCTTCATCTTGATTACAGATTTGAAAAGAGAAAAATGTAAGTGATATCTACAAAGAAAAATCAATTGAAACAGGAAGAAATCAATAAGGCAAAGGAAGAAGAATGCTTAAATTCAGTGAAGATAGATGAGAATTTTGGCCCAAAGTATGAGGAAAATAACTGGTTGAAAATAATTTCCCTAGTAGTTCTGATACTTTGCAGATGTGGCAGGAAAATTGAGAAACTTAGTATAATCTATTATTTTTTAATCTATAGCTTTTTGGATCCCTGTGCAGAGAAGGTCTTGGTTATTATTTTTAAATGTTCTAATTCATTAGAAGATAGCTTGATTTACAGAACTCCATGTGTTTGCATAAACGAGTTTAGAAAGGTTAACATTAAAATGTGGCAAATGTTCTGCTTGTTGAATCTGGGTTGTGTTCCTAGAATAATGTTTCTGCTATGTTGCACATGGTTTGAGTATAAGCATTGGCAGGTGGTGGAGGAATAGAGAGGTTCAGCTTGAAAAATTAGCCAAGCTTAACTTTCCATAGAACTTGGCACCGGACCTGGAAAAAAAACCTATAAATGGATGGTTCTTCTAACCTTGACTAATTCCTATGGCATTAGCTAATGGGAATGAGCTCAAAAGAAGCTATACTATTAGAGCTAATGGGAACCATTAACCAAGTGTGCCATTTTGGAACCAAAGTGCTTCCGTTATGGAGCATGTTCCATGTAAAACAGAGCACCACTGTGCAAGAGGGAAGGGTGGAATGGAACTCACAAATCAAGAATCTGGCTCTACCACTACCAATTATGCCACTTGGGCCAAATCTCTCAACCTCATTTATATTATTTGAAAAATGAGAGAAATCGGCTAAGTGACCTCTAAATATATCTATTTTGCAAGAATCATATCAACTATTACTGCTTCCATTTTCCAAGTTATTTAAAAAATATCCTCCTTTCTACCCAAAATGGACTGCTAGTTTCCTGCAACTATTAGAATTTGGCATGTTTATTTATTTTTAAAATTTTTTTTCCTAAATCTCAGACTCATATATTTTTGCAGTTTTAGAGGATTCTCACTTTCAGTTAAGAGCCAGTTTCTAGCCCAATCTCACTAATTCAGAATAATTATGTAGAAGACCAATCAGAATATTCAATGTCTAACTCACAGTCTATGTTTAAGGAGATGAATCACAAAAAATAAATAAATGCAGTCTGCTTGCATTTGATAATAATGCATATTGAACAAATGTATAAAACAGCATTCCATATTCATGGAGAACTTTAAGATTAGCATAAGCATTTTACATATATTATCTCTTTTGAGTTTTAATATCACCATAAATGGTAGGGATTATTATTATTAACCCTGTTTTATGGATGAGCCTCAGAGATATTAAATGATATGCTCAAAGTCTTACTACCAATACATATTTGAGACAGGATTCCGACTCATTCATTCTTGATTCCAAGACAATTTGTCTACTATAACACATTGTACAATGAGTAAAATAAGTTAATGAAATAAAAGTATTTTAAATTCTAACTTCTCCATATTACATAGTAAGGTCATAATCATAAAACTATTTATCTTAAAATTCTGACTGATACATCCAGAATTCAAGGACATCTTCAAACCTTTACTTTTTTTATAACTTAGACTTAATTACCCTTTCTGTTATAGTTCTGACTGAGAAAACAGGGACAGTGGAGACTAAGGGGAAGGGGCAACTAAACTGTAACATGTTGAAAGTAAATGGGGAAGGGTGGAGAATGTGAACCATAAATTACATGAAATTGCCAAGAGAAGCACAGGAGTAGCTATGGAGCACAGCCCAGCCCAGCCCAAAAGACATAATGTTGCTTTTTCCTATTCAGCTCCCACCATGTACTACTAATGTCTTTCACATGGTATTTCCAAGCATCATTTTTGCTTGGTTTTAAAATGTATTATTATATAAAAGGTCCTGAAGGAAGACAAGCTTACTGGCTATTTAATTCCTCAAGTATTCTGGCAGAATCCAGGCATTGTCAATGGAAAAAAGAACCTTCTGCTCAGTTAAAAATGTTTCTGTACACTGGCTGGTTTTTTATGAAGTTTTAGATGTGTAATTTCTATATTTCTTCTTTCCTGAATTGCTAAAATGACATTTTAAAGGCTCTGTACATTTTGGATACGTTTATGCTGGAACTAATATCTCTAAGGAATGCTATACTGTATCTAACCACATTTACTAGCTACTGAGAAACCATTATTTTCCTTTCCTGAAATGTAAGAAGGGTATAAAGTTATAATTTTGCGTACTTTAAGGGAACAAAAAAGCAGCTACGGTTCTAGATCTCAAGATCCGATTGTAATATTTACTGGTATTGCAATTGTGACAGAATTGAATTATTTGCATTTAGAGGATATGTATCATATCTATTTTCTTCCCTCCCACAAAAGAGTGCAACTCAAAAACACAGTATGGCACAGGAAAAATAGACAGTCGGCATTTTGTACTCATCTAATGTCAAGAAAACAAGTGAAATATCTTTAGAATGTCAAGTGAAACACTATGGAAAATTTAACAAAGAAAGTGGCTTAGAATCACACAGGTTAAGAAGTCATGGGTAGGCTGCAATCTGCACTGTTGGAATACCTATTTCAATAAAGTCATAAATCTCATCTTCAATATTGAAGTACTGAAATAAATGACGGTTGTTCTATCTGTCCTACCCACATACCTACCTCACTGAAGAGTTGTGATAACAACCCTCATTTTACAATGAGTCAATAAATATCAAAGCTTTTGGAGTGCTAATGCATACAAGACATTATCAGAACTCCTCTGTTATTTCTGTACTCTTAAACCAGTCATGCAATGACCCTGGGATAGAAGGATTTAAAGGCCTGTGATTTCCAAAGCACAAAAAATCCAGGGAGCACATAAACTTGAGTTAAGAATTCAACTTTCTTTGAGATTTTCTTCTGCCTATGTTTGACAATAACTGACCAAATCCAATCTAGTCAAGCATCAGATAATAAAGTGGGTACCTTGGGAGATGTGGTATCAAGGCCTCTCATAACATAATCACCAGACTCTCCTTTATATCACCTCCTCACCTTTTGCTTCTTCCTACTTTTCTAAAACCTGATTTTCAAGTAATGATTCACTTTATCCATTGCTCCCATCTTACCTGAAATCCCTTCTTTGACAACATCAAATGAGTCCAACAAAAGTTTCTCTGTGTCCCCCTTTGCTCATCCCATTTTATTCAAATTTTCTTGTTTAAGGGCTCAACCCTTTCCTTTCCCATTTTCCCTTACATATTAGATTTTTTAATGTTTTTTTTTTTTGCAAGGCAATGGGGTTAAGTGGCTTGCCCAAGGCCACAACAGCTAGGTCATTATTAAGCATCTGAGGCCAGATTTGAAGTCAGGTACTACTGACTCCAGGGCTGGTGCACCACCTAGCCGCCCCCATATTAGATTTTTAATGGAAGAATTACAAAGATTAAAATCTGATAAATAAAAAGCTATTCCTCTTTTTGCTTAAAATACTTATGCTAGGTAAATAGAAAAGCATTTCAGTATTGGTCCTTTTAAAGAAAGGTTGTTGATTACCTATATGGTTTAGTACCATTTCATGCTGATTATAAAAGATAATAGATTAGACATCTAGACATCATGAGCTCTAAGATCCACTCACCTCAAAATGCTATCCTCCTGTCACTTGGTATTTCTTTAGTAGCTCATACCATTAAAACAGGTCAGATCTATGGGCTCTTAAGTCCAACTTTTTTAGACCATGAGAATCTATGAAAAGTTACAAACTTTAGCAGTACTTCACATTTTAGCTATTAAAGATAGTCCTATGAATATCTTGACCTCATGCAAGGAAAACATTTCTTTAGTTATGACTGAAAACCAGAGAAGCTGGTTAAAGATATGTCCTGAAATCACAGATACCCACAAGCCAATTCAAGATTGTTTGGATTTTCCTTTTCCAAAGATGTAATAAGATTCTTAATGCAGAATTGCACAATACCCAAATTACTAATGATATCTTGGACTGTAATCTTTATATCAACACTACAAGAAAAGAAATGAGTATTTATATGTAAAAAGCTTTTTCATTATGTCTTTATGCAAGTAACAGTTTTATTTAAATAGATATTTATGAAGTAGGGATATAATGAATGGATGTCGTTTCAAGTAATGGGCAATATTTAATTATTTTGTGACTAAAGGTTCAAAATATACATCTAAATTATTAAAAAACACACACATGAAAACTGGACTATTAAAATCAACTAGCTATTTTGACAATACTGTGACACATGAATGTGCCTTAGAACTTTGATACCATAAATATCAATGGCCCAGATCCCACAAAGAAATAATGCTACTCTCTGGGAGTCAAGCACTTTCAATATCACATTAACCCTTTTAGTTCTCTTAGGTTATTGTTAATGTGAAGCTAAAATACTTTTAACAAATGAATTATTCATTAACTGATCAAAAATTTACCAAGGACTTTGAGGACCCTGGACTTGCATCATCAAAGAAACTTGGATTCAAAATCTACCTTGGGCACTTACTAGGTGTGTTTATACTTGGCATGTCACT
This sequence comes from Macrotis lagotis, assembly GCF_037893015.1. NCBI lineage: Eukaryota > Metazoa > Chordata > Mammalia > Peramelemorphia > Peramelidae > Macrotis > Macrotis lagotis. The sequence goes on along the minus strand of NC_133666.1, from coordinate 61,022,807 downwards.
TAACTTCTCTGTCCTTTAGTTTCTTCATGTAAGATGTAGGTGTAAGATGAGGTCATTGAACTTGACCTAGCTAAAAAGATCTAAATCTTTGATCCTATGATAAAAATTGAAATTTATAACCCACTAGTTATGCAAAGATAAAATAGCAAAAACTAATAAAGCTACAGGATTTGTCTACTTATTCCAAACATTTGAACAAAAGGAAAGAATATATTCACATTATTCAATTTTAAATCTTTCTTCCTGAAATTGGAAAGAGGAACTTAATGATAGGAGAAATCTGCATAAAAAGCAAAATCTAGATCTTAAGTGGTGAAGTTGATGCAAGTTTTTATTTGTATTATCCTTGGTGTTTCCATCTTAATAAATAGTTATCCACTATTGTTGACACTAAATCTTTGAGGTCAGAGAATCACATTAAAATTTATCCTTAAGATTCAAAAATCTATTTGTAAAGTCACCCGTGATATTATTAAGGAGTCACTTGGGTATTGGGAACATTGTTGCTTTGGGGATGAGTGGTAATATTGTTTGGTGCTAAATAGGCATGAAATTATTAAATCAGTAGGCTATTTAGTATGAATTGAAAAGAAAGGGTTGGGAGAATATATTAAGGGAAGAGGCTGCATTGTAAAAAGGTTATAAATTGTTATGTGAGCATGTTCAAGACCTTGCTTACTGCTCAGTATTTATGTGTGATTCCTGAATGTTACAAAATATAATTACTATCATTTGGAAACTGAGTAGAAGTCACCTACTCACTACTCTCTCTATAGGTGAGAGATAGTTGCCAAGGTCTAAGCATGGACAAAGGCAGACAAAGTTATGGTTTGAACAAGAAGGGTCATCAGAGATCACAGTCACTGGCAGATTTCACATTATGGAAATAGTTGATATAGGCAGGAGTTGTCTATTTGTTTATTCTTTTCGATGGAAAATTCTTAGCTTGTGCTGCAGGAAGACAGGAATCTGAAGGACATTATTAAGCGATGCAAGCTGAGATTCACAGTTAGAAGTCAGAACCAGGGACAGCTCCAAAGGAACCTTGCGGTTCTGCACTAAAGGAACCAAGTTTCTAAGTATGTCAGCATATCTGTGTGTGTGTGTGTGTGTGTGGGCACATACAAGAACATGCATTTATTTGAAAGACATCTAAGTCTACATAGCAGAGCTTGTCTGCAGTTTTGGTTATTGCCACTGTTATTATTCTTAACATTTATATAGTGTTTGAAATGTACAAAGGACTGGCTAGACATTAGATAATGTGATCATCATATCCCCAGGAATTGTGCGTGTGTTTTGGTAGAAGGAAAAGGAGAGTTACCTTCCTTGGGGATTTTTATCAGCAATGATATATCATGGAAACTTATAACTCCATAAAGGGCTCATGGTCCTCTCCTAGCACAGGGTTTTGAAGCCCACCATTTACCACTTTAATAATGTATTCAATTTCTCCATTGTAGAAAGTGGACAAGAGGATAATAAATCTACCACCAAGAAGAGACTCTTTCTGTTCACCTCAGACAGGCAACTAAAATGGCAACTATTCACTTGATATATTCACATCTACATGTCCCTGTAAGATCAAATAAATACTCAGTAAAGATTGTGGTATCTGCTTTTCTAACTTCAGTTATATTAACAGCATTCTATTCACCCTACAATTCGGTATTTCTACTTTACTCCTCTGATAGAGTTGTAGAAAAGTGAAAACAAATTTCAAAGGCTAAACTAACTCAAATGAAAAGAAGGAAAACATATTCCACTAAAATTTATTGAAGGTCAAAGTGGTTGCTTCTTTGTGTGATCCAGGTCATTCACTGCTCTCAGGAAACTGTTCCTTTTACTCAGAAGAAGATGCAGGAACATTCTTGATGATGTTTACAAGTTGATGCCCATTAGTTGGTGATTTTCCTCTCTAGCTACAGACTTAGGTCTTATGTTTCATTGAAAACCTATTTTGGAAGCTACTCACTAAACACTGAGATAGCATTTGAATCATCAAGTTTATATTTATTAGAAAAGGTTTCAACCTTATTTTCTGCATGAAAATAATATCTGAGATCAAGGAGGTGGGGGAAATAAAAATACCATGAAAACTGCTACTTGTGACTGAAAGGTAGATCCTTCAAAAAAGAGAAATGCAGGTGCAGATTTTAAATGACAGGAAATTAAATGTTTTCATGTTCCTACTAATGAGAGTTGCTGACTTAATAATGAAGAGAATAATCAGTTTACAGCCACTGGTGACAGTTTCCTGTTGTCATTCAGCAACTAATCACCTCCTACCTTGTCAGATAGGAATTTCTTTAAACAGAAACATTATAGGAAATTCTGTCTGGTTAGAAAGATACTCTGGTGGATAAATTCATCTTCCTTTTACTCAATCTACTTCTCAGCATGTAGGCTATTCAAATGACTGAAGTGCTAAATAAGGGGGGAGAGGTTATTTTCTGAATCTTGAAAAGTATAACCTAATGAACTGAATTCATGAAATGTTATCATATTAACAATTAAAACCTATGAGAGTCAAAAGAATACCCATTAGAAGGTTTTCTGAAATAATATCCTTAGACATATTTACATAGGGAGAGATGTTTGTGCAAAAATAATACTAGTGGATATATGTTGAGCTCCTAATTTTATGGGGATAAAATTATATTTGAACATCTACATGCACAGACCTTTAAAATGATGTCCAACTATCATACTACATGCCATTGTGTAAGTCATGGAATACAGTAGTATCTAAAAAGTCAAAATGAGTTTTGGAGGACAAAGGAAACACATAGAATAAGTAAATAATGAAAATCAAGAAAGACTGCAACCTATTGCAAATAAGGAGCTTCAAAGTGGAGGAAATGATGTCATTAAAGAAATATATTAATGAAGAAGAAAATGGTAAGGTCACATAATAAAAGTATCTGAGAGTTCACTGACTGATAGTCTATATAATCTGCTAGTAGGAAGGTTTACAGAATATTAGGTAGACACTCTGTAATGAGTTTTGTTGGCGGAAATGGACAAGATTCACATAGGATGAGCAAGAATGGATCATAGATAAGCTGTAATCTACAGCACTGGTAGGATCAAACATCCATTTGAATACTGAATTTGAGAAGCAAGAATCATGAAATCTCAGTTGGGAGGGACTGCCAGTGGCCAACCAGTCTAACTATTTCTATTAAAGAATCCCCTCTATGAGATTCCCTGGTGGTGTTCAACCTCTGATCAGAGTTCTTTAGTGAAGGGAACCTCTCACCTATTCAGGTAACCTATTATACTTGTGAATGACTAAGTGTTAGAAAAATCTATTTTTACATCAAGCCAAAATCCCCTTCTTTGCAATTTCTATCCATTGTTATTATTTCTGCCTTCTGGGAACAGGTAGAACAAATCACATCTCTCTATTTTATTTTTTTTCCTCTCATTATGAATCTTCAAATATTTAAAAATAACTTTCAGTGCTCCCAGGTTCTCTTTTCTACACCCAACACTTCCATTCCCCTTTCTTTATCCTGACATGTCATGTACTCAATGCCATTAACCAGGACAGAATATAACTCAATTATTATCTCCCTAGGTATAGACATTATGTCTCTTTAATATTGTCTAAGATTACATTAGTGTTCTTGACTGACTTACCACACTATTGACTTATGGCATACTTGCTGTCCATTCAATATCCCAAGTATTTTATCAAACACATCAGTGCTTGTTCCTGCCTCCCCATCTTGTAATTTTAAGTTGATATTTTTGAATCCAAGAGTGTGTCTTGACATTTATTTCTATTAAATTATTTCTTTTTAGATTAGTCCAATGGCCTAGCCTCTCAATAACTTTTAAAATTTAGTCATACTGGTACCTATCTCTCCTAGCTTTTTTAATAAGCATGATATCTATTTTTCACTTCTGTAATAAAATAGTTAAACAGTTCAAGGTCAAACAGGTGTCACTGGGTCATTCTACAAAGACATCCAATAAACATTTTCCTCAAAATTCATAGGTTCCCTTGTTATTATAACTACATCATTTTTATTCATGCCCTGAAGCACCGTGATAATAAAAATGTACATTAAAAAAAGACAAATATTTCAATTTGTCCCCACCCAATCTAAAAAATGATCAAAGATGAAATGATGATGGGGCTGTGAGTTAGATCATTTTTCCAAATTTGCTAGTATTATGTTAGTGTCCCTGATGGAAAATGATCTAACTCTTCCAAAAAAGCAATTTGGAATTATGTAAGAAAATTCCTCAACTGTTCATGATCTTTAATCCAATGAGCACAATAAAATACCTCTTCAACAAGATAATGAAAAACAGAAGTAAAAGTCCATGTAAATCAAAAAATTCATAGCAATACTTTTAGTATTAGCAAAAAGCTCGAAAATACATGCTGGATAACTGAGGATTACCTGAACAAATCGTAAATTATTACCATTCCACCCACATGAGCCGAAGTCTTCTCTTTTCTGTGATTTCCCTCTTACTTCTTCAAAATAGTTGACAGGAATAAGAAGCAAAATATAGCAATGAATAGACAAGCAGAAATGTTTAAAGCTCACTTTATACTTCAGGTTCATTTATCATATATTGTATTGCTAGAAAGTTGGAGGGGACTCTGTACTCACCATTCCTAATGATGAGTATGGAAGGAGTAGAATAAGGGGGAAAAGAAGAGAAGAGATATTTATAAGGAACTACTGTGTGCCAAACAGTGAGTGTGCTAAGTGCTTTTTGTAAATTTTATCTCATTTGATCCTTACAAGAAATTTAAAAGTCCAGTGCTATCATTATTGCTATTTTACGGTTGAAAGAAGTCAAAATAAACAGAGGTTAAGTGACTTGCCCAGAGTCACACAATTAGTAAGTGTCTGAAACCAGATTTGAATTCAGGTCTTCCTGACTCCAGACCCAACATTGGGCTATCAGCAGCATCTTCAATTCAGGACACTATGGAAATGATGGTGCTTTATCGATTTTCACTGCCTCTTCCTCATCTCCCTTTTATTTGGGTCAAACTAAGTACAGACTCTAGGTTGCTAATTACTACTTGCACAATCCTTTCAGGAATTTCATGAAAGTTATTTCTTGCTATGCCTGATGAATTTCTAATAGGCAGTGCGAGGGATGCACAAGTACCCACTGTGATTTTTCATTAGCTGGAAAACATTCCTCAAGCATTTAAATATAACATAGATACATTAACAAAGCAATTACAGAACAGATTGCTACTCAAGGGCTGATCATGACTAGGTTTTAAATTGCTTTAAAATCAATAATATATATCACTGGTCATAATTACAGAACATCAAAAAAGATGTAGAGTTGCTGCTGATGTATTGTTTTTAATTTTTATAATTATGGTGCTTTCATGACACTTTAAAACAAGGTCAATAGCCCCCGCTCCAGAACTGTTTTGCATCTGTGAAGTTCTTAATACATGGGATGTCACATTCTCACTAGAGCAAATCCCCAAGAGAAGGGAAAATCAAAAGCTACTTTTTAAAGGAACTAAAGGTCCTTTACAAAGGATAACAGTCCATAGGGGATAGTAAGGACTATTGTACAGGCTGCATATTTGAGAGATCTATGTTCAACTACCAGGTACATCAAAGGGAAAATCAGAGCAATTAGCACGACTGAGCTGCAGATTTCAAACCCAATTGCTTTCTCAATGATAATTCTTCATCATCATCTACCAAAACGTGCATTAGTCTAATATTAGATCATTATAAAGCACTGAACTGGACTTATTTCATTTGATCTGCAAAATAATCTTTTTGGATAGAGAGAAGATGGTAGATAGAGAGAAAGAAAAGTCTATTGGGCTGGCAGTATGGAGCTAGAAGGTTATAATAATGTCTTTGATAAATATCAATGGCATCCATTGTAATAATTGGATTATATGTTTAATAAACTAATCATCTTTATATTAATTTAGAATCTATTCATGGATAATTAACCAAGGCTACATGGACTTACTAGGGATGTAGGAATAAATTTCAGGGAGCCAATAACCTTTGTCAGTCAATAGACATTTATTAAGAGCTCACTATGTGCTAAGTACTGTGCTGAGTGCTAGAGATAAAAAGACTCAAGACAGTTCATATCTTAAAAGAAATTTGCATGGAAAAATTATATCATTCTTATTTTTTCTTTCTTCTAACTGAAATTTAATATTTACTTAAATTATTTAAAAACTTCATCTCCAGAAGGGGTCCATAGGTTTCACTGGATGGTCAAAGATATCCATGACCTGAAAAGGGCTGAGATTTTGATCTAATCAAATTTTATTAAGGGTTCAATAGAGATCCAGGCATCTATTTCCCATTTCCAAGAATTAGAAGAGAAAAGCCACTGTTCCTTCTTATGACATAGTAGTACTTTATGAGAAATCTAGCTAGTTGCAACTTATTTTGGATTTTTTAAAATTAATTTTCCATTATTTGAACTTTTTCCCTCTATCCACTCCCTCCATCAGTTAGAACCAAAGCTGAAATTTTCATTCTCACATTCCTCCAGTTTTTTTGTCATCATATTTCAAGTAGCACCAATTAATAGGCAGCTAGGTGGTGCAGGAGATACATAGCTCGGATTGAAGTCAGAAAGAATTGAGATTAAATGTGATCTCAGATACTTACCCACAATGTAACTTGGGGCAAATCACTCAACCTCTGTTTCCCTCATTTTCCTATTCTGTAAAATGGGGCATAATAAGAGTACCTACCAGGATTGTAGAGAGGGGAAAATGAGACAATAATTGTAAAGCACTTAGGATGATGCCTGGCACACAGTAGGCACTATATAAATGTTAGGTATTATACTTATTATTTTCTCATTTCAGTTTCTAATAGAAGAAGAATTCATAGGGTTTTAGGGGTCAGTAAGCTTTTAAGAAGGTATTATATACCACTGCTATCCCCTCTTCTGAAAAGTTTATTATTTAGGGTATCTGATTATAAAGGCTCTGTTAACAATGCAGTCTGTATTTTAATCATTTAAAAATTTACCTTGAGTGAAAAACTTCAGTAATTCTCTGTAATTAACTACAAAAGAAAAGCCTGCATTGCACTGAAAATGTAGAATAGAACAAAATGTGTTTGGAAAAGCCTGGAAAAACACCCGGAAGCTTAATAGGAGAAAGAAGCCACAATTAGGAGGGACTTAGAAAAACTGTTCGCCCAAGTTCTATTCTTTTCTAGATAGGGAAACTGGTGTTTAGAGAGTTTTCGAATCTTTTCCAATGAATTAGCTTCTTAGCCAACTTAAGTAGCATCCTCAATAACCAAGAGATAAAAGGACTTTTTAAAGTTGAAGAGTTAAAAATTAGCAGACAGGTAATGGCAAAAAAAAGAAAGTAGAGTCTAGGGTCCAAGCTCCAAGTATCCTATTCACCATCCTTTAGATAAACAATTAAATGCATTCTTACTCCTGACATTCGAACTAATTAGAGAAACATGTTTTGAATAATTAAGTGTTTTGAATCTATAAAAAACTGAGATGGAGAAGAAAATGGAAAACTTCTCCAGTATCTGTGCCAAGAAAACCCCAAATGGGGTCCTGAAGAATTGATCATGACTGAAACATGACTGAATAACAACTGAACTGGGAGATTAACTCGTTTGTCTTTGATCACACAGCTAGTATGCATCAGAGGCAGGGATCAAAGCCAGGGCTTCAAGACTCCAAGGTCAGTCCTCTGTTGATTGTGACACTATTTCATTTACAATTGTGTTTGAAATGTGTCTTTAATATTTTTAAACTCATACGTAGGTTCACTGCATGTCAACCAAAACAAACACACATACAGACACACACAAATGTTCCCAAAAGATCGCTTCTCCAAATTCTAAGAAAATTAATAAGCACCTTTATTAGTATCGCACAAAGATCTCTGTCAAGTTGGATGGAAGAAATTCCACACATCGAAAAGAAAAGGATGATAATGAAAAGTCAGAATGAGAGTGAAGCAGATTTGTGACTAACATGATTAAACTACTGAATAGATGGTGATTAAGATCAAGATAGTAAATAAGTTAAATAGCTGATAGCTCATCAACAATTATTCCTTTTAACATTAACATACATCTTCTCATCAGAAATAAAAATGTTGAGGATGAAAATACTTCATTTTGACATTGCAAAAAATTCTATTATAATGGGCTCTAGCACAATTAAACATATGTGAATTTTTTAAAAGTGAGGCAATGCTTTTTATGCACCAGATACTTTTTTTTTAGGTTTTTGCAAGGCAAATGGGATTAAGTGGCTTGCCGAAGACCACACAACTAAGTAATTATTAAGTGTCTGAGGCTAGATTTGAACCCAGGTCCTCCTGACTCCAGGGCCCATGCTCTATCTACTGCGCCACCTAGCCACCCCCACCAGACACTTTTAAAAGCAGTAATAAAACAGTTAACTAAAGCCCCTCTCTTACTTAAGTCAAAGTATATTGCAATCCTTCTTACAGATATCATTTTAAAATTTCTCGTAGAATCTAGAGCTAAGTACTACTAATGTGTTTTTTTTTTTTGTCTTCTTATACAGTAAATTAGGACATTCATTGGACAGGTAGGTATCATTGCAGTGAACAAAGTACTGAGCCTGAAGCTAGAATATGAAGGACCTCAAATTTCAAAGGAAATTATTTATTCCTAGAAGTCAGAGGGAGCCAGCAAAGGTTCTTGAGCAGGGGAGTAAAACTGTTAGACCTGTGCTTTAGGAATATCACTTTGGAAGTTATATAGAGGGTAAGATGTAGATGGAAACAGACTGGAAACAGGGAGGACAATTGAGAGACTATTGACATTGGTTAGATGAGATGTGATGAGTAGAGATGGGGACAGATGTGAGAGCTATGGAAGTAATTCAGCAACTAATAGGGAGAGGGTTGAGTGAGGAGTGAGAAGAATAAAAGATGACTTGAAGGATGTAAGTCTGGGTTAGTGGAAGGATGAGAACAATAGGGAAGAAATAAGTGATAAATATTGTTTTGGTTGTTTTAAGATTTAGGTGCCTACAGGATATTTCAAGCAAAATTGTCCAAATAGGAGTCCTTCCTCCCTAGAGCAAGGAATCTCTCAAAGTATATGCTGTGTTAGCAACAACAAGAATAAAGAGACAAATAGGACTTCAATATGACTATAAGCTCGTTGCCAAACTACCATCGTACAATGCCTTGACTAGACAAGAGCTCTGACCTGTCCTCTTGGCCTTTGTTTCTGATGGGACTGGCAAGTGGCAGTAGCATTTGCTCCTAACGCGTATCAATGAGAAGTCCAATTCCATCTGATTACAGAAAAGCGGGGGCTGGGGCGGGGAAGGACAGTTATAGCTCCTTCTGAGGTAGGCTTGAACCACAATCTGTTTTAATACTGCAATGGATTAGACTTGATCAATCGAATTTGTTTAATAAGTGAAATATAGGCATAATGTTGGTCCATTTGCCTATCTTTAAAAGAATAAATAACAAAAATCTACTGCTAAAGATATCAGGCTGGTCCATCCAATGTACACTAATAGTGAGTGATTCAAAGAGGTCAGAGGTATTGGTTATCTGGTAAAATTGATTTCCTTTGATTCGCTTTATTCAACTTAATTTGTTCTTGTATGGTGTTTATGTGGAGCTCCTTCCACATAACTGATTCTTTGTTTTGTGTTTTTGTTTCCTTTGTTATTATTCAATTTATCAGAAAGAACTAATGCCACTTTCCAATAAAATTACTTTCTAGAAAGGCATACTAAGTTCTTTCCATTACACATGCAGTTCAACCAAGAGTAATCAGGCCTCCAAGTATAGGTGTACAGTGTGTACTGAGAGAATTCTTGCATTTTCTCAGGTCTCCCCCTGTGTCTCCCAGGTGGCCCTGAATGGGGTTAAAACTCTGAACAATGAGACTGATACAGTGTCTAGAAAACACATAAATATTCAGACAATATGAAAGATGCCATCATCCTCTAGGATGAATAATCACTCACAAGAGATGCATTTGTGATTTCAGAGCCCATCCATTTTTACTTAAACCTGCCCTTTGCTAAATTATCTCCTTTGTCATTTAGGCAAAAAAGCGAAAGAAGGAACCACAACAATGAATTATTGTAGACAATACTTTGACAGGGTTCTAGCTATTCCTTCTGTACATACATCATACAAGATGGCACCAAAGATGATAAGAATAGCATTTTATTCCAATTGGATTTATTTCATGACAAATGAAAATGAGTTACAATTCCATATCAAGTAGTTTCTGAGCTTTAACCTTCTGTATATGAATTGTGGAACCTTATGTTCCACTTATATGAATAGGCCTTTAAGAAACAACTTGTATTATAAATCAGCAGTAAGAAGACCTGAATATTCAATGGCTGCCTCAGCATTTAAGATTCCAGGATTAAGGAATGTATGGAGCTTTAATTTGGTAGGTTTAGAGACTGTGATAGGGCAACCAAGCAAAGAAAAAAAAAGCAATCAGGGTTGTATGAAGAGAAGCAAAAGGCTCAGATGATTAGGAAATTCATTACCCTCCCCATACTCTGCTTTGGTCAGAGCAAATCTGAAGCATTGTGTTCAGTCTTGGCATGGCGATAGTGACAGATTTCTTGAAAGTCCATATCAAATATAGACCACTTCAAAGAAAGAGGTATATTTTGTCTAGTAAAGAGAAGACTATGGGGATATGATAATTACCTTCAAATATATGAAGGGCTCTCACCAGGAAGAGAAATTATATTTTCTGCTTATCCCCAAAGGATAAGCTAGGACGAATGGATGGAAATTACAAAGAGGAGAATTTAAGACTAATAGAAAAAAAAAAGGAAACTCTTTCTAACAAGTAGTTATCCAAAAGTGCAATGGGCTCTTTCAGAAGATTTTCTCCTCATCCAGAACTTTAAGTAAAGGTTGAATGGACATTTATCAGATATGCTGCAGAGGGGTATTGGATATAACCTAAGAATAGGTTAGCATAAAACACCTTTAAAATCCCTTACAAATCTTATATTCAATAATTTTTAGGGAGCACATCTGACAAAAAAAGAAAACCTTATTGAAACACATCAAGTTCAACTTTAATTGGATCACCAAGCTGCTATACTATTACTGTATTCAAACTGGTACATTAAATTTGGAAAACAATAAAGGATGGACTTTGAAAATGATACAGAAAATTCAAAAGAGCATCATACCCAGGTGTTACTGTCAAGGGTATAGACAGATATTCTATTGTTGTTTGTCCTTTTTTTTTCTCAAAGAAGACCATGATATCCGGGAGGTGATGCCATGGCATGCAAGTAAATTGGATTTAAGTGAGGGGGGGCTGTACAAAATCACCAGAATCACTTTTTCCTCTGGAAGCATCTGGTTCCAATGCTCAGATATGGATGAGAATGACTAGAAATGGCCTTGGATACAGTGGGAGACTTGATTTTTTTAAAGCTATGTCTTTCCCGGGTTTGTCTGAAGCAAGGCCCATTCTGTCATTAAGATAAGGTAAGAGAAGTATGAGGCAGAGTCCAAAAATGACCACTTACAAAGAAGAAAGAAGAAAGGAGAAAGAAAGGAAGAAAGAAAGAGATAGAAAGAAAAAAGGAATGAAGGAAGAGCGAGGAAGAAAGAGAAAGAAATTAAAAGACAGAAAGAAAGGAAGGAAGGAAGGGGAAGAAAGGGGGAGATTGGGGGAGAGAGAAAAAGAAAGGAAGGAAGGAAGGAAGGAAGAAAAGAAAAGAAAGAAAGAGTTGGGAGAGTAAGATCCACAAGATATCTATTTCAGTGATTAAGACAGGTGAGAAAGGAAAGAAGCAAGAATCCTCTTTTGCATAGTCCCCCCCCCCCAAAATCAATCCGGGAGGGCAACATATTCACACAAATACATATGTGCATGTTTAAAGAATCAAATGAGAGGTGACATGACATATTAGATAAAAGATCAATATTAGAATCAGGAAGATCTGAATTCAAGCACTGTTTATGACATACAATTTGCATTTCCATAGGCGAGGACAATTCATTCAATGTCTGAGTGGCCCAGGCATCTCTCTGAAGCTATAAATTGAAGATGTGTTGCTTATTACGTTTATCTGTATTGCTATAGGGAATTTCTATAATATGAATTCCTTGCACTGATTAAATCATAGATCTAGATGCCCCACCTCCCCAATTGGCCATGAAAAAAGCCTCTTAATGATGGTTTAAATTCAACTTCTATGTAGGTAATCGTTTTCATGGATTTTCTTAAGTTGTTTGAACCTTTTCAGCATTCAGAGTATCCATGAACCTTTCATAAAGTGCAACACACAGGCTACCTAAGCATACACATATCTGCTATACTGTGTCATAAATATAAGGACAAAATGCCTTTTTACTTGGAAAGTTTAAGGTATATAATTGGAATAGGCAATTGAGAAGCATGTAAAATTTTTTTGCCACTGGCGACTATATGAGCAATATTAAAAAACAACCAAAAAGAAAAAAGAACAGGAGTGTCATTGAGATAGGAGTAGCAAATGCATTTGTGTTCTCTGGCTTCATGATATGACTGGACTATTCTAGAAAGCCAAGGTTCTTAGGAGATTTTGCCAACATCTACAGTTACTTCCCAATGAACCCAGTCTGGGATTTTGACTTTAATTCCATACAATATCCTGATTCTAAAATAAACATCCTAAATCCTGGCACCTAGCTCCTCACCCCTATCCTACTGCAAATGTAATTTTCAGGTGATGAAATATGTATTTTAAATTCTAGGATTGAGACTCCATTGAGATGCTGTGCCACCTCAGCATAAAGGTTCTTCACAGACTGTTGCTGTTCCCATTTTGGTTTTCTAGGCCTGTGCTCCCATATTTCTGCTAAGGCAGCAAGTTAGGCATGCACCAGATCATAAGAGAGACTCAAACATGTATGTCAAGCCCACACAAGTTCCTAATTCTAGTCTACAGAATATGAAAGTGACATTTTCATGACCCTTCAAAAGAAGGGAAGTCTTCATTCAATTCAAAATGTGAGTAGTGCTACCAGAAATCAGAACTGACTACACAACAACCATTTTCTCCTTTTCCATTATTGTATGAGTTATCCAACAATTGTACATGAAACCAGTAAAATGTATAAGTTATCCAACATTTGTACATGTAAATTGTATGAGTTATCCAACATTTGTACATGAAACCAGTTAATTCTTGAAGCAAAGTACATATATTTGCAGGACACACACACACACACACATCTGATATCGTTGTTCCAAAATTCAGGTTTTGATAGCTGCAAACCACCTAGATCAAACTCTGTCTTGATACAGTTCTCAGTTGCTTACGAGGATGCTAATTGAGTCCCTTTCCTCATACATCCTCATAAATCACAGTTGTTTTAGCACTAGGTAGGAGAGATTCTGTTACTAGCCAACTAAATTGTATACAACCTAAAATTAGACTAGACTAAACTGCCAGAATATTTGACAAATAATAATTCAATCTCAATTTGGAGATCACAATTTGGAGATCAAAAAAATGTGTGTATGGTGAGATAGATATCCTGTGGGTCTTACTCTCCGAACACTTTTCTTTCTTTCTTTCCTTTTTTCTATTCTTTCTCTTTCTTTCCTTCCTTCCTTCCTTCTTTCCTCTCTCTCTTTCTTTCCTTCTTTCTTTCTCTCTCCCCCAATCTCCCACTCTCTTGTCCTTCCTTCCTTCCTTTGTCTTTCTATATCTATATATGTCGACACACATCACATATGATAAAATAGAAGGTATTTTTATAGCATCCTCCACAGAAGATTACAGATCATGTAACTGCCTATTTTTTGTCAAATTTCAAAATACTCTATAGAGTTCTTACTTGATCACCTTATTAGCTCCCATGAGTTTAATTACCTTCTTTAGGAAAAATGATTTGCAATTCAATATTTCTAGTCCTAAATTCCTAAACCTGCAGGCTTACATTACTAACTGATTCTTCACCATCTCAAACTCTTTTTCTTTTGCCCCAAAATGATCTCTTCACATAACCTTCCCTATTTCTGCCAGTGATTCCACCATCCTGTCTTCCAAGTTCATAACCTTTGTGCTATTCTCAATCTTTCACTCTTCTTAAATCTAAAAATAAAGTATTGGTTTATTAAGACTAATAATGAGGACATAGTATTAAACTCCCTCAACCTCTCCCCACCCTGCCCAAGTCCTTCACGGGAAGAATTTGCTTGCCCCAAGTGTTTCGGAAAAAGCATATTTTCCTCTGATCTCCAATTACGAAGTGAATGGTTAAATCTTTCTTGTCCATATAAGCATTAAAACAATAAGCATACACTTAAATCTCACAGAAAAGAGCCAAATCATTGTAACCACATTGACCACAGATATTTGGATTGAAGGTTCTGAGAGATAAACAGAAAGTGCCCATTGTATTTACCAGGTCATCATCCACTCTTAACACTCACTCTTCCCCACACCCAGTTTTCCCAGGTTTTACTTCTTATAAATCAATGTAGGCTGGGGTAAGAAGAAGGTATGTGTAATTAGAAACTATAAGATCATATTTCAGCTAAATTTTAGAGGCTTTACCAAGTAAATTATTGCCTCCAAGAACTATTCTTCCCCTCCCCATCTCTCACAACTATGACATAGGGTAATTTTCTTTCATTTCTTTTTTCCATTCCTAACTCAACTTTTTGCTCTCAGAAAAATGTTTTTGGTATATTTTCTGTGGAGAACCATATCTTTGAGGAATCCAAAGCATAGAGGGCTTCTGGGTTGCTATTTACTCTTCCAGAACTCCTCTTGGGAATTAAAAAAATACGTTTTCTTAATAAATTATCCTTGGGGGACAGCTAGGTGAATAGAACACAGGCCCTGGAGTCAGGAGTACCTGAGTTCAATTCTGGCCTCAGACACTTAATAATTAACTAGCTGTGTGGCCTTGGGCAAGCCACTTAACCCCATTTTTGCCTTGAAAAAAAATCCTAAAAAAATTATCCTTGGGACTAAAACAAAAGTCCAACATAAATGTACACAAATCCAATTGGATCTGCAGGCTTCCAGGGTTTATATTTTCTATACCCATTCCCATATCCCAATTATTTTCTCTGTCACTGCTGGTCTTTCTTTCCTGAGGTAACTCTTCTCAAGCCCAAAGCTGCATGGCAAATACAGATGTGATCAGAAAACCCTGAATTTGGATTCAGCCTCACATAATTAGAAGCTATGTGACATTGGACAAGTTCAAAAATGATTCATAAGTTTGGTATGACAATCCACAAAGGAAAAATTAAAAGAATAAAGTATCTTTTTGGTCAGGTTGTCATATAAAACTGGATAGTTGCATACTTGTGGAGTAGATAGACAAATAGATAGAACTTTGCAGTTTCCCAAAAGGAATCCAGTGCGCATTATCTTCAAATTTGTGTACAACTCATTATCTAGTGTCCTTTTCCAGTGTGTCTTTAACATATGGAGATACAAATATAGTCATATAGTCATACAGTCATATAGATACAGATGCATCTACCTTGAGCAGATGCTATAAACAGTCAATTTCTTTTGGGAAATTGAAAAGTTTTTTTAATGATTCCAAAGTTCTGTGACACAAAGTTCTGGCACATACTGAAATCTTTCACATGCTAAATATGTGAACCCTGGCAAGTCATTTAGTCGTTTATGCCCCCAGGTAACTCTTTAGCAGTTTCAATCATGTCCAACACTCTGTGACTTCATTTGAGGTTTTCTTGGAAAAGATACTGGAGTGGCTTGCCACTTCTTTCTCCAGCTCATTTCACAGATGAGGAACTGAGATGAAAAGGGTGAAGTGACTTCCCCAAGGTCACACAGCTAGTAAGTGTCTGAGAACAGATTTGAACTCAGGAAGATGAATCTTCCTGACTCCAGGCCTGATGCTTTATCCACTGCAGGACCACTTAGCTGTCTAGGCAACTTAGCAAAATTATAGCTTACATCATAAATGAAAAAGGTGAACTCACCACCAACGAGGAGGAAATTAAACTAATAATTTGAAATTATTTTGCCCAAATCTATGCCAACAAATTTGATAATCTAAGTGAAATGGATGAATATTTACAAAAATATAAGTTATCCAGGTTAAATGAAGAGGAGATTAAATACCTAAACAACCCTATTTCAGAAAATGAAATTCCACAAGCCATCATTGAACTCCCCAAGAAAAAATCTCCAGGGCCTGATGGATTCACAAGTGAATTCTACCAAACATTTAAGGAACAATTGGTTCCAATTCTATATAAACTCTTTGGAAAAATAGGGAAAGATGGAACTCTGCCTAACTCTTTCTATGAAACCAATATGGTACTGTTACCTAAACCAGGAAGAGTTAAAACAGAGAAAGAAAATTACAGACCTATTTCCCTGATGAATATAGATGCAAAAATCCTAAATAAAATCTTAGCAAAACTACTACAACAAGTCATCACTAGGATAATACATTATGATCAAGTAGGATTTATTCCAGGAATGCAGGGTTGGTTCATTATTAGGAAAACTGTTAGTATACTCAAAATTATAGCTTACATAAAAAGAAATGACTTGTAAAATTAAAAGGAATGTCCTTTCTGGGAGATCCCTTTACCAATGAAATCACAGGTTCAATAAAAAAAAATAAAGAAAATATTTTATGGAAAGAAGAGTTTTGGGGCAGCTCAGAGTCAGGAGGATTTGACTTCAAATCCAGCCTGACACTTAATAATTACTTAGCTGTGTGACCTTAAGCAAGTCTCTTAATCCTACTGCCTTGCAAAAAAAAAACCAAAAAAAGTTTTATCAGGAAAGGCTTAGGAGATTTAGAGAGTGTGGAACATAACAATTGTGATGTCAAGATGATGTCTGTCCTTCATTTTGGAAGAAGAACATAACATCAGGGAGGTAATGCCATGACAAGCAAATGGATTAGATTGGAGTAAGGCGATGCTGTGCTAAATTACCAGCCTTTCTCCAACAGAGCTATCTGAGTGGGAATGGCCCTGTATGCAAGGCAATCAGGGTTAGGAGACTTGCCCAAGGGCACATAGGTCTGAGGCTGGATTCAAACTCCCATCCTCCTGACTCCAAGGTCAGTGCTCTATCCACTGCACCACCTCACTGCACTCTGATGTCAAGAGGGTTAAATACAAAAATTATTTTTTATAAAATATATATCAATCTGAATAAACAACAAACACAATAATTATTTGCATTAACTGACCTTGCCTAAATGATTTCGCTCTGGAAAAAGAGAAAAATGCATGTATTAAAAAGACAGCTGGGAATGGGAAAGAAAAGTTCACACCTCATGTAATTCTTAATGGTCCTTCCTTTGTTCATCATGACTTAAAAAAGTCATCCTCAAACCAAAATTTGATCTAGGATCATGGATTTTAGAGAATAACTTTGTATAGCAGTAAGTTTATCCCACCCATTTTACAAAGGTGGAAAATTGAGGCCTGGATAGGCTACCTAATTGGCTGGAAAAGTCTCAGATATTAAATAACAGGATTTATACCCACTTCCTCTGACTCCAGATATAGGGTTCCTTCTAATGTATCACATTTAGCATTTTCATACTGTACATTTCCCAGAGCACCACCCAACAGTTCTGAAAAGGCAGTAATTCAGGGGAAAAAGAAATTATTGTACCCAACTGGAATGTTGTGGGGTTTCTGTGTACACAAAATTAAATTTTAAAGTAAAAGACTTGGTTAAGAGGCATAGTCTTTGTCATAGGCAAAAGTAAAGGCAGAGTAAAAATATAATGGTAAAGTATCCTCTAAATATGATGCTTATAAAATATGACTCATAGCAGTTCCACAAAAACTTGTTGAGGGCTTATGAGTATTAGGGAAAAAAGGGAAAAGACATTTTCCTAGATTTGTAAAATGATATGCAAAGCACATTTGCAAGGCACTAGACCACAGACAGTTCAAGAATTCAATGTTTTAAGATATTCTAAATGGGCATATTATACAGAAGAAAAAAACAAAACATTGAAACCATAATGTACAAAATAGATTCAAAGCCCAGGGAATAGAAATCTTTTTAGATATTCTAATTTTCCTGACAAGGCATCATTACATCATTATAGAATATATGAAGAAGCCTACCAAAATCATTTTCATAGCTATTCCAAATCAAGTTTGACATTCAAGCCTCCACTGGCCAAGGTAATTACTATAGTCTCATAACACAAGTGTTATTGAATAATCTGTGAATAATGAGGGTTGGGGAACCTTTCACTTTAATAATTAATTAATTGACAGTATTTATTTGAAGTCTGAAGTTATCATCTTTAATAACAGCTACCCAACCAAAATCATATGTTTGATCTCATATGGCTCCAGTTAGTTGATTCCCGCATGAATCCTTAGCCCGTAAAGATGTTATGTTGGACACGTGAATCTTTGTTCCAGTCACTGGTGAAGGTGACTCTTCTTATACTATCAGATGATCTCCTTGAAAATTGCAAATTTCTCTTGGGCCAGAGAAAGGGAACACACAAACACATACACACTCACACACTCACAACAGCCATAGATTATTGAACTGCCATTTGTCAAATAATTCCAATACCAGCCTTGACCAATTAACATGTTTTAACTCTGAAGTAGAAAATTACAGACACAGTCCTTTGGATCCTTTCAGTTTGTCCTATGGGTTCTATGGGACACAGTTCATGTGTGTCAGTAGCATGACAGAATCAGGTCTTCGTTCTTCATTCTTCCAAAGCCATCTCTCATTATATGATACTATATACCTCCTTTTTGGTTACATTTGGTAGACACTTAAATGCTTGCTTCTCTTATAAAGGGATTATGGGTAATTGGATTCAGTTATTACTTCACTAAATAAATATCCTGCTCATGCTCACAGGTGGTGACTGACCCAGTTAGACAACCTAAGTCAGGGATTCAGAGAGGACCTTATCTATACTTGCTTGTTCTCCAAATGGTTTTCTGTTTTTGAAGTCTGACCAACAATATTCTTCCCTTCCACTTTCAGGAAATATTACTAAACTTGAGGCTTTCCTTAGGCAATGATGATCAACAATATGCTTACTTAGAGTAAAATTTAAAGTGAGAAATAGGCTTGATTTTCTTTTCTGACATGAACATCTGGAAAATTCATCTACTGTTTTATGAATAGAATACTATGTGTAATTTATATGTGTTTATATATAAAACTACTGTATATACACAGCCAAAATTTATTACCAAAGAATAGGGCTTGACAAACTGTTCTTTCATGTTACTGAGTAAGTTTTATATTTTACTTTCCATGTAAGTAAACCATATATTTTTATAGGCAACATTAAAAGGGGTTTAGATAATCATAGTTTATATTAGCAGCAGCAACATTTAGTTGCATTTATGTCTTTAGGATGGTAACTCGTATAACTTACCTTCTTTTATCATTCTCAAAAAGTGTTAAAAATGAAGTGGGGAGAATTATACTTCAGGGAGATGTAGGAATGTAAGTGGGCAGCTAGGTGGAAGAGTAGAAAGTGTTGGACCTGCAGTCAGGAAGACTCATCTTCCTGAGTTCGAATCTGACCTTTGAAACTTGCTAGCAGTTTACCTTTACCCTGTTTACCTCAATTCCTCATCTGTAAAATGAGCTTGAAAAGAAAATGATGAGCTATTTCATTATCTTTGCCAAGAAAATCCTAAATGGGGGTCATGAGTCAGACATGACTAAGACAACTGAACAACAACAAAAAAGATGTATACAAAATCTAGGCCATTAAACAGGTATTCCTATCTACTAAAAAGTGAATACCCAGACTTAAGAATCTAGGGGATCTCTTTCCATCATTCTGGGTTCACTTGACATTACTGTTATAGCCCTAGGATTAAAAGTGACATTTTTAGCTGGAGAACATTATTCATGGAACCTATTTCCTTTCCATTTCAATATTTAACTTTCATCTTAAGATGGATATGATCTCACTTAGACATTCTTTGTCCTGATTGACTGAATCT
Organism: Macrotis lagotis; assembly: GCF_037893015.1. Taxonomy (NCBI): domain Eukaryota; kingdom Metazoa; phylum Chordata; class Mammalia; order Peramelemorphia; family Peramelidae; genus Macrotis; species Macrotis lagotis. Next base: position 61,002,834 of record NC_133666.1, on the reverse strand, counting down.
GGAGAGTCGGAATTAAAAAACAGGCCAAAAAAAATCAACAAATACTTTTTCTGATGAACAGTCTTAAAAAATAATACAAAATGAACTGTATAGACCAAAGAAAATAAGAAGATCAGATAGTGTGGACTGATGGAACACGCACTGAATCTGAGGTCAAAAGGCTTGGGCTAAAGATCTTGCACTGATATACTTTGATTCTGAATGGTTATCCTTACATCTGGGCATCAGTTTCCCTATTTTTAGTGAGAAGGTTGGATGTACACTCAAACAGTGATAGTATTATCTATAAACATAATCACATAAAATATAGTCATCAAATAGTGACATTTTGAAGAGAGGGAGGGAGGGAGGGAGGGAGGGAGGGAGAGAGAGGGAGAGAGAGAGAGAGAGAGAGAGAGAGAGAGAGAGAGAGAGAGAGAGAGAGAGAGAGAGGGAGAGAGGGAGAGAGAGAGAGGTTTTATAGTGTGTTTGTTTTAAGTGGTATATGTGTGTGTGCTTTAAGGGTGGGTGGGTGTTTAAGGGTGTGGGTGTGTGTAGCTCAAAAATTGCAAGTAGAGGATAGGTAAGAAAATCAGACAGAAGGTAAATAAAAATTTTATAAAGTTAAATCTGGATGTCTAACCTGAAATCCTGGTACAAACCATAATTCAACAACTAATTAGGTGTGAATACAGGCCAGTCACTGTTGTCCTTGAGCCTCATCAATAAAATGAGACCACTGAAGTGTCACCTACCTACCTCAAAGCTAATGTGAGGGGAGCATTGTATAGCTTAAGAGTTGGGTTGGAAATGAATTACTATTATCATTACTCTTTTCAGTGCCAGGTACTTAATCTAATTTAGTCTGGAAAATGATTCTCATTTCAGTCATGGGAAAAACAGGCTCGGATTAGCTCATTTGACTTATTCAATCCATTTCTCAGCAACATCTGCAAGAAGAGACCTACCAGGGGACAGAGTGTTCACTGAATTCCAGAGTGTGTGTGAATCCTACTTCAGACATCACTGTGTGACCCTGGGCAAGTCCAATTACCTCAGATACTTGCAAGGCTTAAATGAGCTAACAATTGTAAATCATTTCCTTAGCACAGTGCCTGTTACATTGTAAGTGTTATATAAATATTATTAGTAGTAAGTCTATCTGATCATATATTTATATATGGCTATCATGTGGCTACATACATGTATTTGGCTACCATATGGCTATACACACACACACACACACACACACACACACACACACAATGAGAATAGATGACAATCCCTAATCATTTGCCAAATGTGAACAACTCTTCTAAATCGACAATTAACATTTTATCTTTGTCTCTCAAGCACCCAGCTCAACACCCTTCATCTAGTAGGCATTTAATAAATGCTAGGTAAAGTGAATTTCTAGTAAGCTACATAAGTTAACTTTTCAGCAACATTGTTAGTGAAATGGAGAATGGAAATAGGGAGAGAATCTTTTCCATGAGGTCAGAGCCCTGGCTCCTAAGACCTCACTGGAAATAATTGTACTCAATATTTCATCCCAAAAAGTGGTTTTTACTTCATTTTACCCTGGACTAACTCACATTCTATGTGGCTGGAATAAATGAACTCTGAAGACTTATATGACTCCAGCATTCTGTGATACATTGTGAGGTGGAGAGGTTTAAATTATAGAGATTAGATTTCACTAAAAATATTACTTTAACTGATAAGGCCTTCTCTCATCAGAACAATATGATATGTGTGTGTGTGTGTGTGTGTGTGTTTGTAAAACCTTATTTTCCAATAAAGTAGACCTTTGTGCAATGGGGAAGTGAATGTTTCAATTAAAATATGATGTTTGATTTGGGCAGCTAGGTAGCATAGTGGACAGAGCATCAGCTCTGGAGTCAGGAGGACATGAATGTATGGAAATTTTTGGATTTCCAAGTGCAAAATAGTTGAAAAAGAAAAATGGTTATCAAGGTCATTGAAAAATGTAAACTGATTAATTTGTCATGATAAAACAACATACTGTTAGTATTGGTTTGGTTGAAAACAGTTGGTAACTGACTTAGAACAGACATATTATCTGAAGCACAATATTTATTTTACTGCTGTGTTCTCTGGAATTTGAACAAATTAAAGACAATTTAATTAGATAATAGGAAGAGAAGGGTTATATTTCATGTTGTTTATGGTGTAATTTTCATAGATTAAATCCCTCTTTTTGCTTAGGTCAAATTAAATTTTGATAATCTCTTAAAACATATACCTCTGTAGTTTAAATAAACTAAGTACCTTGTCATAATTTTCTTTACACTTGCTGATGTAGCAATCAGTTGAGCTGGAGTCTCATACTGTATGATTTGCTATTTTTTTCAAGGTACCATTTTTCTGAATGATATACAAGGAAAAATAGGATGCAAAATCTAAATCTAAAATCCAGTAACTAAAATTACCAGTAAAATCAAATACAATAATTCAGTTTTTCAACTTCACATACATATTTGCTAAAGTTACTAAGTATTCCAATGAAATTACTAAAGGTTGTGAGATCCTGGCACTGAAATTTGGCTAACTCTGATATAATTTAAAATTCAAGGCGTTATAGATACAAAAGACAGACCAAACCTTCTTTCCTTTTCCCTGTTCCAAACCATGTATCAAAGAAACTCTGTCCTGTGCAAATGAAATTTGAAATTCTATCTCCACCAAATGCCAATTATCTTAATCGACACTGGATTATTCACATATGAAATCTGCTGTATGATTAAGTATGATTACAGATATCAAATGTTGATTTCAGTGGAATGTTTCCATTGGCCCTATCTCAATTCCCAAAGGAAATAGAATGTTAACTGAAGGGGTGGAATCTATATGAAATCAAAGAGGTTAAGTGAGATTATATTATATATATACACCACAGAACTAAACACATTTCTCAAAATGAAATAAGAAAGGTGACCAATTAGCACATGAAAGGGCATAGAGCAATCAAATAATTTTTTATGTAATATTTGTACCTCTGGGAAGGTAGGGAAAGGAAAATTAGAAATTCATAGGGAAATAATTTGAAAAAAGTATATTTTTTGACTGATAAAACTTTTAACTTGAAGATTTTTATAATGTCCATAACTTTTGGTCTTTTCAGAGATGGGCAGGCCTTGAGAAACATTCCACTTTGGATTAGGAAAAAAATCCTAAGAGAGCTAACCTAACCCCACAATTTTATATTTGAGTATACTGAGACCCAGAGAGGCAAAGTAATTTATATTAGGTCACATGGATAGTAAGTAGCAGGAAATAAATTTGTAGGTGACTCTGTTTAATGCTTTTCCTAGTCTACCACCTTCCTCATCACTCTTTTTGCTCTGTTTTATTTTTTTTTAGTTTTTGCAAGGCAAATGAGATTAAGTGGCTTACCTAAGGCCACACAGCTAGATAATTATTAAGTGTGAGGCCGGATTTGAACTCAGGTACTCCTGATTCCAAGACTGCTACTCTATCCACTGCCCAACCTAGCCGCCCCGTTCCTCATCACTCTTGACCTCTGTTCTTCCCCAACCACTATACTCTGATCAAAATTGATTAGTCTTAAAAAATGATTAGTTTTTAATTTCATTGTTTTAAGACTCTGCTTTGTAGTCATCTGATAAAGCAGGTACTATGGGTACTAATGTTATGAGGTATTCCCTAATATACAACAAACCCACATCCTACCAAGAGTTTTATGGAAAGGCAATGCTTGCAAAGGTAAAAGAGGAATTCTGAGGCAGCAAATTTAAACATAGGACTGACTGTTTTACATGGTGTTAAAGGGGTAACTTTTCTCAATTCTAAAATTTCAGATTATGATTTATTATTGGAGTTCCTTTAGAATTCAATCAAGCAGTTAATATCACAGTGTCAATTATCCATCCTTGAAGAAAAAATTCAAATAACAGAAATTATAGAAGCCATTAAGTAAAATTGTTATTTAATGAATTACCTGCCTTTTGAACAAATGGGAAATTCTATTCACAAGCTCCCTACACTATCACAACCAAAGAAGTTTAAGGTTATATTTTTAATTTTTTTCATAGGCTTAATTTTGCCTTGATGGTAATCAGATTAACAAACCACCTATGGTAACAAATGAATGAATTACCCAAAATGCAATTAAGTCTGTGCATCTGTCTCTTAGAAAAATCACTTAATCTTTGATAGGCAGGCCTATGGGCATCACATAGCAGTCTAGATCCCTGGATCATCAAAATATCTGGTCCTACTTTACACATTTTTATTGTTTTTCTGTTTATAAGTAAATCCTAAAAATACAACCAGCATTAAAGTAAACTACTTCCAAAAATTGATACTTCTTCAATGGACCTATGTTCAAAAAATTGAAGAGTAAGGGTCCTCATCAGCCATATAGTTCAACTAAATACACAAAAATTCCCCTACTACAACATACCCCCAAAGTTGGTGTCCATTCTCTGCTCAAAGAACATAGTTATTAATCACCATGTTTCAAGACAGCCTATTCCACCTTGGATAGCTCTGATCATTAGGAAGTTTTTCCTGATATCAAATCTCATTTGGCCTATTTGTAACTTCTAAACATTGCTCCTGAAGTTACTCACAATCTGAGTATTCCTTCCATTGGTATAGATCAAAAACTATCTTTGCCTTCTAATCCCAGAGAATTCTCCTCCATACCCTTCCACAGATTTTCCACAGGTATCTATCTCATGTTCTGTAGGCCTTCTCCCCCTAAATTTCTCTTATATGTTATTAGTACCAGTGGGGAAAAAATTGTTCATTCCACCTAGTGTATAATTCTTGTTAGTCTAGGAAGTTGGAAGCTTGAGCTATGTTTCACCCTCCTTAAGAGGACCAATTTTAATTGTACTAGATACCTGGGTTTAAGTAAAAAAAAATTCCTCTTACACCCTACTCATCTTCTACTAGTGGCAGGCAGGAGATTGTGAAATCACATCAATCTGAGAAATCTTGCTCCGGTCCTCCATAGTTAGAGTGGGAAGGGAGCTTGGAGGTTATCTAATCCAACCATCTTTTCTTATAGATGAGGAAAATTACATGTCCAAGTCAAAAGAAAGGTATTAATTGTGAGAGGTAGTATTTGAACCCACTCCTGAATCCAGAGTTCACACTATCACAGAAAGTCTTGATGGCATTTTTTCACCTGTGTGTCCATCAAACTAAAAAGTGCTATGTGATGTCCAATGACCTCATACTTATTAATTACAAGTTGTTTTTTTCTTTCTAAGAGACAGATGCATGGACTTAATTGCATTTCTGCTAATTCACTCATTTGTTACTATAGGTGGTTTGCTAATCTGAATACTATCAAGGTAAAATTAATAGACACTTGATAAATAGTTATTGATATAAATTGAAAAACGTCTCATAGTGTCTGTGATAGAGTAAAGTGATAAGAGACAAGGGTAGGTGTGCTTATATTGGATAAACCTCAGAAGTGCCTTTTATAGGAGGGGTAAGATGAAACCCATCTTCCTTCTCTCCACTTGGTTAATCACACACTTCTAGGGGTCAAGCAATAGTCTCCACTTTGGAAATAACTGCCCTAAACAACTGAGTCTGCTTTTGGTGACATCACCAAAAGTGGGGTGGAAAACTCCATTATATAACTCGCATGACAGAGCCAACTATGACAGCACAACCTATGACTTTTTTAAAGTGTCAAATGTAATCCTGTTACATAACTACATGCAAGACTCCTATACTAGAAAGTATATGCATATTATTTAAAGCAACAATGTATATAGCATTAAAAACTAAACTTTAGGACACAAACTAAATCAGGGGAGAAATGGTTATTAGCTGTATTTTATTTTCTCAATAAGGGGTCATATGAAGTCATTTATAATATACAGTCTATAATTTTGCTCCAATATCTAGCCTTTCAGCTAAGCTTCCTAAATTATCTTTTTTAAAAAATCATTAGAGATCTTTATTGTGGCCGAGGCTGAGACAGAAAAAGGAGGCAGTAAGGCACAAAGGAAGAAACAACACTCTACAAAAGCACCTTCTTCCATCATGAGCTACAGGAGGAAGACCTTACAATTCAGGTTTTCATGATGCCATTTCAGTGGACTGTATGCAGCAAAAGAGCCACAGGGATATATTTCCAAGTCTAGGGCTCTTTTGAGAAGAACTAAAAGTTATTTTCTCTAATCCCTACAATCTAATTCCTTTGCTAATTAAAACAGGAATAGCACTATTTCATCTGTATCTTGTCCTGTGTATACATTACTCTGAATTAGAGCAGAGTACACCAACTCATGACTGTCCTAGCTGGTGCTTTATCACAGAGATCAGCTTCCCTGGCCAAAAGAAATGCAATATATACTCTTAGAAACAAAATGGGGCTGTCTGCCAATAGCATCTTTCCCACTCCCAGGTTGACACTTCATGTAAAAAAAAAACTTTTGAGGAAAAACTTCTTTCTGTTTTGAAAACATATACCCCCTCTTCATTTGTCACCATCATTTTCCAAGCCTCTCTGAAATGGAGCATGCTCTCCTTTCATATTACCTTTGTTTTCCTTCTACAATATTTCAAAAAGTCAGTTCTTGCTGGAGTCACAAAGTTGTTCCTGTATAAAAACTGGCACTCCAAATATTCATTTCCTTACCTTATTTTTTTAAAAACTGAAAGTTTATTGATTTTATTTTAATATATTTTCAAGTTGGCAGTTATGATTTTCAACTATGCTAATTTCTCTCTGAAAACTAAGCATACACAAATCACACTATTACCAATTGACTATATATAAGTGCATAAAGATCTGCAAAGTACATTACATAGAATCATAGATTTAGAGCTGAAAGGAACCCCAGAGGCCAACTATGATCCAATCATTTGGTTCAGTTTTAATTGATGAGACCATCCATGATCCAATTAAGTTTAAACTGCACAAGCAATACAAATATGCTCTGAAAGGAATTTAGGGTATTTTGAAAGATCAGATGATGAGACTATGAATTAGTTCAAGTGAGACAGATAGCCTAAGATGGCACAATATTCACAGTACATTTTGCAAATTAAATATATTACTCTAACTCAATGTACAGATTAAAAGATATTTTCAGCAAGAATTGGCAGGGAAAAAAATACAGCTGCTGCTGATAGATTTGTATTTGGGACAGGACAGATTTGACAAAATGTCACACCAGAGAAAGTTACAAATAGTCAAGCTAAAGAATAGACGATCTTCAGGGAGTATATGCTTCATTGATTGATGGAACAAATGATACCACTGAATTCTAGGTCTATTCTAGACTTGTCTCAAGAACCCTAAACCTGAAGAGTTTGTTATTACTGATATCCTCTGGCTTGAATAATAAGCTTTATCAGGATGATTACTTTTTTATTATTGTTTACATAAAGCATTTCCATTACTCTATATTTTCATATAAATCAGCAGGCATATAATTAGTCTCAAAGGAACACACATTAAACCTTGAAGATGGCAATAACTCTTGCCTATTTGCAAGAGGACTGTGTGTGTGTATAGTGGCCTCCTATTGCCACAGAACTGTGGACAATTGAGCTGAAATTTTCTAGTCATTTCAGATGAGTTCCTTAAAACTCTTTGCTTTCGAAATGAAATGGCTGTTATAATCAGTTGCATACTATCTGTTACCATGGGTGCTGCTGCTTTAAATCTGTTAGAACTATTGAAAAAATAGAGGATTATATGTACTAATCATAATAAGTCTAAAAGATCATAATGCTCTAAGGCATATGTATGTCAATACAAAATAAACTGGAAAAAGTGAGGAGTAGAAGAAAATCAGAACTTTTTGAGAATGTATTTACATGCAAATATACATCTTTATAGATAGACAGCAGATAGAGCAGATAAGGGTGCCAAACTTGGAGTCAGGAAGACTCATCTTACTGAGTTCAAATCTGACTTCAAAAAATTACTAGTTGCGTCACCCTAGAAAAGTCATTTAACCCTGTTTCCTGCCATTTCCTCATTTATAAATTGAGTGAGAGAAGTAAATGACCAATAATTCTAGTATCTTTCCCAGGAAAATCTCAAATGGGGTCATGAAGAGTCAGATATGAAGATATGACTGAAAGAACTGAACAAATATATGTGTATGTGTATATGTGTGTGTGTGCACACACACATACACACTCATATCATATCATCATGGAAAATAAAAACTAGGCAACTAGCAAATATATCATTTTGATCTGGGTCACTGAATCATTTTTATTTTTATTTTATCTGTTGGGAGCCAGGGTCTCTAAGCTGTTTGGCACATTCGCAGCAAGAAGACTCAAGGCAATCACACTGCCTGACGGAACAACATTTCCTTCTTCAATATATATAGGGATTTCATGCATACAAATATTTATAGGTTTATTATTGATTACAATATTTACTCACCCTAATAGTGGAATGACTATAAAGGAAGGATTTCAGAGAAATTCCATGAATAAAACAGATTGTGAACTCTGTCCAAATTTAACAGGACTGCCTCTCCCTGAGACATACAAAAGGCTTCAACATTATGAAATCTTTGGAAGATACAGCACTGGGAATTCCAAGGAGATACAAGAATATATACAGGGAAAACAGATACAAGATGGGTTAGATAGAATTCCAGGGAAATTAACAGTTTTGCCCCCCTTACCATACACAGGAATATGTGAAAAAGATGGTGAGAGAATAGTTAGTATAGGTAACCAATATGTGAATTCTAACAGCCTTAGTTTATTGGGAAAAAATAAAAAGTCATAGAAATCGTAGCATCTACCAACAAGGGCTGAAAGGAAAATTAGTTATTGAAGGAGTCAATGGACAGGTGGACAAACATGACTACCCTCACTATATGTTTTCAAGGGAGCATATTGAAAAACATTACATATGCGGTACAAAAACATAGAAGCATTCCATTAAACAAATTATATCAAAGATTATTATAAGGAAAGTTCTGTTTAATTAATAACTTTATTATGCAGCAACAAACTAGGCAACAGGCAGGTTGAGGTTATCACGGTCTGAGTAGGGACAAGAAAATTAATTACATGATTGATAATCACACTTGTAACCACTACATGATCAAACTTGTAACCATATGAACTATATGATTAATGATGAAAATTGCATACTTTCGTAACCAAGGAAATGATTTTAGTTTGCTTGTTTCATATGATTCTAAGACTATAAAAATAAATCTAAGCAGCTGACAGTCAGTCAACCTGCTCCTGCCTATACCCATTTGTTGACTCAACTCATTTCGCCGACTCTATCCCTCCTGTCAGGTTCCAAGGACCCCGCGGAGGCTGGACCCCCGCATTTATCCAAGACTGAAATGTGAAAAGATTTTCAATAAGTTTTGTAACTCCTTTCTTTTATACAAAACACTGGTTAATTGCCAGAAAAGAACTCAATAGCATTGCAAAGTTTTAATTCTAGGATATGCCTTGCCATGCAAATTGACCAAACTGACTAAATAATTACACCTGGGCAGCCAATCACTTTAAAATGTTGTTATTTACAATGAATATTTTAAACAAACATCACCTATGAATTACTGTATATGTGATTTCCTGAGTTCACCGTACTTATTTTCTTACCAAGGATCAACAGAATTACTAATCACTTTAACCAAGACTATAATTTGAATTACTACAATATACTGAACACAAAAAACATATGCTTCACTTCCATAGTTTAAAAAAAGAAAAATATAGATGCTATCATCAGATTTCTTGAGTCTAATTTATAACTTAATGAATATATCATATTTGACTTTTAGCAAGTGTAGTTTCCCTCTGAGAAGACATGATCATTTTCTTAATGGTCTTGTGTTTTTTTTTTAATAACTTACATTCAATGTAGTTGTCCAACTATTGGAGAGTGGCAAAACAAATTGTGGTACAAGAATGTAATGTAATATTATTTCTCTGTAAAAACAGCAAGTGTAATGAATTCAGAGAAGCATGGGAAGACTAATATGAAATAATGTAAGTAAAGCAAGCAAAGTCGAGAAAACAATATACTGTTGTACAATGACTACAACTATGTAAATGAAAAAAATAGCGACCATAAAACATTAGAAACTGAATGCCTTGAAGTTACAAAGAAGCAATTTGAGTCCCAAAGAGGAGATAGCTCCTTTGCTGATTTTTTGGATCCGTAAGTAGGGAACATTGCAGACAATGTTATATTTTTCTATTTGTTGATCAGTTTTACTGAATTGTTCCCTTTTTATTCTTTTATCTTGTCTTTAAAATATTCTTTGTTATAAGGAGTGACTCTCTGAGAATTGGCAAAAACAAAACATCAACAAAATCTATGAAAAACAAATAATCAGGAGAGTAAATGGAAGCTTCAAGGTAGGGAATTGCAATGTGTAATGAAATAGGACTGAACTGTTTATTTATAAGGAATATATAATTAGAATAATAAGTCCAAGTCTTATGGTACTTAGCAAGCATTAGCTTATCTAACATTATCCCCATTCCCTATATTAATAGTGCTATGGATACAAAGCAATACTGAGGGAAGACAGGATTATACTCCTCATCTCTCAGATCATGTTAAGTTAATAGTTTGCCAGGATCAAAAAAGGTATGAGATGGGTAAGGGAACAGAAACAGATGGTAGGCTATGGGGAAAGTAACAGATTAATCAAAGACAAGATGAAAAGATTCAGATTATATCACCTTTAATTTAGAATTATTTAAACCTTGTGATGAAGCTCTGAAAAGGAAGCAGTGGTCATACTTCAACAAGAACAAGTAATACCAAACTAACCTGATTTCCCAGACTTGACTACTTAACTCAAAGATCAAGGCCATTGTTGTTAACAAAGTTTTCTTTAGATTACTGTTTAGCCTGGTTCAAATATATATCAAGAACTGAACTTTTTCTAGAATGGCTACACAGATTTGTCTAGCAGAAGTCTAGTAAATAATAAATCAAAAGGAAGGATGGTACACAATTATCCAAGAAGTATATATATTTAAGAAATGGAAACCATACAAATGATGTCTACTGCAGGAAGTAGTTGGATATGGAACATGGGCCAGAGGATGGAAAGTTGGCCTTGGAAGCAGTAGGACCTGGGGTCAAGTTTCACCCTGTTTGTTCTCTAAGCACCCTAAGCAGCTCTAAGATTTTCAGTTATAGAGAAGATGCTCATCGTCTTTGGTAGAAGGACTTTTCTTATTGCTATTTCCCTAAGCTAGTGATTCAAAGGTCTAGATTTTTTTTAACAATGGAAGATCAAACACAGGAACCTGTAGACATATAAGGAAGAAATTTTAGGCTATTAGAAAAGCTAGACCAGCAAAGATACAGGAAGGGAACTTCCATGGACTGAAGTTCACATTAGCTTGGGGTACTTGAGGCAAGACTATTCCATTATAGGAGAGATCCTAGAAGACCTAATAAAGGTTTGGTTGAAGATAGTGATTTTTTTTGGTTTCTGTACACATTTGTCTTGACACACACAGACACACACAGACACACACACACACATTGTGGGTCACCTTATAGGTTGAATGCATTAGAATAACAGAAATGAACTGACACAAGCAAACTTCATCAAGTTCCAGAAGTTTCTGCCCTCCAGTCATAGAATTTCCATTATTTGCCCAAGAATAATTAGTCAGTTAGGCTCCAGCCCTGATCTTTAAAATGATCAAAAACTACCTATTCTGTCCCACAACTCTAAATTAAAACTCTTGCCCCTTCTGTACAGCTTACCACACTCAGATATTAAGAAAATTGCAAACCTAATGAATTTCTTCATATCAATTCACATCTGACTGAACTTATTCACAAAACTCATTTCCTTTTTCTTTTTTAACAGTAAAGTTTGTTGTGTTGTTTTTAAGTTGTGTCTGATTTTATGTTATCCCATTTGGGGTTTTCTTGGCAGATACTGGAGTGGTTTGCCATTTCCTTTTTCAGCTCATTTCAGAGATGAGGAAATTGAAATAAACAGAGGCCAAATGATTGCCTCAGGGCCACACAGCTAGGAAGTACCTGAGGCTGGAGTAGAATTCAGGTCTTCCAGACCCAAGGGCTGGCACTCTATCTACTGTGCCAACTCACCCCCAAACAATGAAAGATACAGTGAAAAGTCTAAGCTTTTTCCGCAGTGATTTTATAGCAACTGCAGTAAGTGTGGGGAACGGGGGGAGGCACCCCCAATATTCAGCGAGTGGCCTGCTGTATTCATGACCATGGGGGGGGGTAGAGTCAGAGCTACCATTTATGTATAACTTGATCTCTGTCACTCTTTGTGTACATCTTTCACCATCATATATACCCTCAAAACATTACTGATACAGAATTTATTTTTGGTCTTTTTCATTTTGAATAATCACCTAAAATGGGATTTTTATGAATTGGATTGGCACTACATACTTATTTGTTACTTTCAAAGATCAAACATGTCATTTTCTACTACATTGGGAACAAAGAAACAAGGCAAAAGTTATTAACATCTTAGGCTGTTGTCTTCACCAAACCATGTGAAAATTTTAACTTGCTATGAGCTAATTCAGTCAATTCTTAACCTTTACTCATTATTATTGCCTTCTTTACTTATCACTGGTATCGAACAAAAATGTTACTGGACCCTCAGGTTTGTAAGATAAAATGATTTTCTATGTTTTTTTTCAGTTCTGTGCCACTGATAAAATATATTTTCTAGAAGTGAATGTTGAGTTCATTCATTTAATACTCAGATCTAATATTAGGTTTCTTGGGGAGAATATTTATTTTTATAATAATATGCTTTCCTGTATGTTATACATTTTTGTACCCATAAGATTTTTTGCTTCTGGAAGTTTGAAAGTTCATAAAAACATAGTCTAAAAGACCCTAAGTTTAAGTTAAAATACATGTTAGTTAATCTATCTAATCTAACAAGTCAAAAACTTCTGGAACTCAAAGTTGAGTGTATTGGTTTAGACTTTTGGGGAATCTATAATTCAGCTTCCTCAGATCATGACCAAATTAGTCTGACATAAGGAAAATATCACTGGCTAACATCAGACTTAGGTTCAAAGCCTGACTATACTTGTTGAGATTTTTCTGGCACTAGGCAAGTCATTTCTCTTTACTGGGCCTCATTTTTGTCATTTGTAAAACAGAGATGTACTAGATAAACTCTAGATTTCAAATCCAAAGCCTTTGGTTTGACAAATTCTTTACCCCAATGCTCCAATGTGTCCCTTGTAATCAGGTTCTAAATAATGAGAGTATAAACCTAAGAATTCCTTTGGGGTGGGTTTATTCACACAGAAAGGTAGATCCTCTTTAAGTATAAATACATAAAATAATATTTAAATATAATAGAAATGTAAGCAGTAGATGAAGAATAGTATTTATGCACTTTCCCAAGGGGAAAATTTGGGGAACAAATAGCAGACAGATAATCTGCGAATGAAAATACCTATTTTCAGGTACGTAACTTACACTCAGGAGGTACCTTATCTATTGGGAAAAACTGGATCATCTGAGGGTAAAGAGTGAGTGAAGTTAGTTGACAACATGATCAATGGATATTTATTTTCTACCTGTTGGGATATAGCATTGGATATGCAAATCTCTCATGATAACCTTTAGTTTCAAACAGCTTCATTGTGATGTGGCCATGCAAGTTACACATCCTTAGAATGATCGTAATGGTCAAATCTCTTCTATTCCTTAATCTACCCAATCATGTTTTAAGACAGAAAACCTGAATACTGGATTATATTCTTACTTGTAAAGCATTCTTTGAAAGAAAGGAAATACATGCATTTGTTATTGACACAATGGGAAGATCTTAAATCATAAAATATATAGTATGATCTATTTCATTAATTGACTTATTCTATAACTTTTACATATTTATTCAATGGATGGCAGCAAGAAATTCATGCTATTTTGATGTATTATTAACTTATTTTTGCATTTAGGGGATAGGATCAATTCTATCATAAGAATAATTTTATTTATAGTTTTGCTCTGTCTGAATACAGATGGACTAAAAAGTCATGATAGTACAATGAATACTTTTATTTTCTATTGAGACAATGTGTCATAATGAGTCCTATACTTTATTTGTTCTTGTAAAGATCTTAGCATAGGAGCAATATGACTGTGTAAAAGTCACATAACCTCTCTGAACCTCAGTTGGCTCATTTGTAAACAAGGTTAATGCCACTTTGCAGTGATACCTTATAGGCAATGATAGTCCCAGATTTTCCCCTAAAACAAAATCCCAGGTGGGAGATCAAGGGAAATGAGTATATAGCAACTTTAAAATGTTTCTCAGGAATCCAAACAGAAATATCCAAAGGTGGTTGGCAGCTACAGGAAAGAATCTCAGGGGAGATACAATTTTTCTAGATCTGTGACTCATTAACATTATAAATAAAAATATAACAAAATGTAGATAACATTACATCCAAAAGTACAGATTATTGACCCTTATTTGAATTTGAGTTTGATACTACTGTCTTAAAACACTAACAGCACAGACAAATAATCCTTGAAAAAAAATTAAACAAAAACAAATTGAAATAAATTAAGCAAAAATAAATTAGATTTCATTCAACAAACATTTAGGCACATTCCAATGTACAATGCACTACAGTATGAGCTAGGGATAAAAGACAAAAAACACAATAGTCACTGCCTTCAAGGAGCTTATAATCTATTGTAAGAGGTTCAAATTGAACATATGATATTCTTCTTAAAAGTGAAGAATTAAAAAAATCTTTTGTTTTATGTCTTTCTCCAATATGAATGAAATTAAATTGTGATCCACCTCATGAAAATGTTATTTTAAGATGATCAAGGTTTACACAAAATAACAACAAAGATTCTAATGGGGGTATATTTACTGAAATAATTATTTTGGGTTATAAGAGTCATCAATACAAAATTTTAGATAATTATAATATTTTAATTTGCCAGTAAATATGTTTTGGGTTTTTTCAGTTGGTTTTTTTTTTTGCAAGGCAATGAATGGGGTTAAGTGACTTGGTGAAAGTCACACAGCTAGGTAATTATTTAGTGTCTGAGTCCGGATTTGAACTCAGGTCCTCCTGAGTCCAGGACCGGTGCTCTATCCACTGCACCACCTAGCTGCCCCTATAATAAATATGTTTCATGTCATCCCAAGCTCATTCAGAAAGTATAGCACATGGTCACACATCTTACAAGAAAGCAATAATTCTAATAATCCATTTTAAAAATATAACTTTTAAAAAAATTTGCAGGAACAATGTGAATATATTATTAAATTTGAACAATAGTATAATTATTTTCAAAACAACTAAGCCTCACATTGTACATTTACCTAAGTATGAACTAGTTGAACTCACTTATAACTAACGCCCCTGATGCCTCTTGCCAAGTATTCACAGTGTGACGATAAAGTAACGGGACCGGTTTTCACAAAGTATACACAAAAACTAGTCTCATTACTTTGTCACCACACCATGTACAGTAGTGTCAGGCTAAAATACTGACCAAGCAATCAAAGGGGGCTCCCTTTCCTATGATCTATTAAGCAATACTATCACAATGACATTGCTTCTTGTTAAGACATCAGGCAAATGAATGGAGCATTACATAGAGGTGTTACTGTCCATGGATAGGATATCTTAGATGGTCCAGATGCAAAACAATGAAATTCACAATGAATTATGACCCCGAGCTTTATGAGGATGAAATGTTTCTTTCTGGTATTCCCATCACGAATAGCAATCACACATTGAAGTTCACCAAGAAAATGCAGCCAAGTTTTCTGATCAATATATTCAAATATTTTTTCTTCAATTCCTTATGTTGTTTTAGAGTCAGTGGAAATATAGCTATTAATATCCTATTAGGATGGATTTTCAATAGATGACTCTCTCTCCATGTTAATTCGCCACTTAAGAATGCTAAGAATGGAACCAAGTCATGCTTTGTGTGCTAGAGTGAAGACCTAGAAACATCCAGCCCCTTCAATTGCTGTTTTTTAATGCCTGCTTTCTCTAGAAATGAATGATTAAGCTGTAGAAAAGGAAACAAAGTTAGTAATTTGATGGTGAATTATGAATAGTCTTATATCTAGGGGCATGAAGGAAAATATTTTCCTGGAAGGTTAAACCATGACATGTTACCTTTGAAGTCACCTTTTAAAAAATTACTCAAATGTAACCATGGGCACTCAGATGGGAAACAAAATTTATCCCCCTTTCCTCATAACTATTCAGATTTCTTAAACAAACAGTCAGAACAAATATGAGTAGAAAATGGAAAATCTTTTGTGAATAGGATAAAACCAAAGATGAGGTGAAAGTCTCTGCAGCTGTGATTTGCAATATGGATTTTTCTTATTGCTTAGCTGTTCTTAGAGAGGTTCTCTGCAAGCATATTCTGAATTCTTAATGAAAGAGTAAAAGACATGGAAATATGGCAATTACAGATTTTAGTTAACCCTTTTAAATGGTTATAAATGAAATAGTTTGGGAAGAAACACTTACATTTTTCCATATTTTGGAAAGACTAAGCTGTGGAGAGATGAAGTCAAAGTGTCAGTGTGGCGCTCTCTCTCTCTCTCTCTCTATATATATATATATATATATATATATATCTACAAACCATTTGCGTGAAGACTGCCAAGTAGAAAGATATCTAGTAGCTACAGCATATCATCACTGGGCTGTGGGACACTGCCAAACTATAGATTCCAGCTCCAAGATCAAATATTAACCAAATTAGTCATTACTTTAAGTGAAGTCATTCATTGTAAAAAAGTCATCTTTTCATTTTTTGTTTTACCTTGCATTTCTTAGGCCATTCTTACATTGAAATATAATCAGAATAGAATGTAATGCTGTTTTTTTAATGCTACATTTATGCTACATTACAGATGCTTAGAGATCATTTATTTCAAGCCATTTATGAGACTCTGAAGGGTTTAGTGTATTGCCCCAGAATATACACTAGATTCTGCTTTACTGTAGCCAGAGCTTGGTTTATTTTCTTTTTTTTTTATATTTTTGCAAGGCAGTGGGGTTCAGTGGCTTTCCCAAAGCCACACAGCTAGGTAAGTATTAAGTGTCTAAGGCTGGATTTGAACTCAGGTACTCCTGACTCCAGGGCCAGTACTCTATCCACTGCGCCAACCTAGCTGCTCCTTGGTTTATTTTCATATTGATTTGTCTAATTATTTTGTTGAATCCTAAAGTCTCTAAAAAATAAAATAAAAATAATTATATTTAAATCTAAGAATGGTCTATGAAATGCAAGTTAAAACAAAAAGTAAAAAGATAACTTTTCTATAATGAATGGACTTCACTCAAAGTAATTATTAATTTGCTTAATATTTGGCTATGGCAAGGTATGTGTTTAATCTAATTTAAAATTGAACTATAGATTTATCATGTCCTGAGGACAACAGAAAAGATTTTCTTTTTAAAAACTTCATGTTATCAGATTTCCATATCAGCAATAGGTTATTAGAACATTCTAGGCCTACTGAGTCCATATTGTTATAATATTATAGTAGGAGATTTGAGTTATCAGAATAATTAAATCTTTAAAAATCTTGGCCTCATCCAATTTGCACAAGTCACCTTGGATCAGGGATGTGTTTGGGGAGTTGAGAGGTTTTGACTTGCACTGAGTTCACACAGCTGAAAATTGTCAGAACTAAGATTTGATCTTGACGCTAAGTCAGATCATCTTGCATTATGCAACATGGCCTCACGGAGATTAATACTAACTTATTTTCAGAGTGGCAAAGTGACCAATAAGGGTTTACACACCAGTCTCCTATGGGCATAGTTCTCTTTCCTCATCTGGGAGTTCTTTGATTTCACTATAAAGGGAAGTCACTGCATCTATATGGCTATCAATCTGCATTCATCAATAGCTATATAGTTGCAGTGACTTGCCTCTCTAGAGAAGTCAAAAAACACACATACACATAAATACATACATATTAAAAGGGGCCATTAGGTGGTACCATAATGTATAGAGTACAGGCCTGGAGTCAGGAAGAATCATCTTCCTGAGTTCAAATCTGGCCTTGGATGCTTCCAAGCTGTATGACCCTAGCTAGGCAAATTGCTTAACTTTCTCTGCCTGAATTTCCTCATCTGTAAAATGAGCTAGGGAAGGAAAGGCAAAACACTTCAGTATCTTTGTCAAGAAAACTCCAAATGGGGTTACAAAAAATGTAAATGAAATTTTTTTTTAAAAATTACACGATTGCACTATCGTTTTTTAAACATCTGAAACAAGTGTAACTGTAAAAGTGTGCTACTGAAATTGTATGTTATTCATAGTCTCCGAACAGCTGGCCCAGCAGACTTTTGCAAGGTACTTATGTTTTGTTTCATTTCATTTAATAAGGTAATTGTGCAAGATTCTACAGTATCTACAATAACATATCTAATCACATCCATGAAAAAATCATAAACTGATAGCATATGACAAAGTTCCGTATCGGTGAATTTGAAAAGATAATGTGTTGAAGGCATCTTATGTATTTTATTCAAGAACCATGCTGTATCTAAAACAGAACTGTAAGTTAAATGTTAGCATGATTCTGCTCCCACAATACAGTTTGGTCACACAGCAATACGGCCTTGACCAAACCTATGGCTCGTGTTTAGTATCATAGAGAGGCATCCAGAATGCTATTGCTCCTGAACGACATGGGGTTTGATAATATCTGCTGGTGGGTCTATGATGTTGTTTGGAAAGCTACAGCAGAGAATTCTATGGCTCAAGAAATAAGATAGGTGCCAAGTACCTGCATATAAATGGGGCATTTGTAGCTGTTAAGAGACTACAGCTTTAGAACAGCAGTGTGCATATATGTAAATCCATTTGACACTTATATAGCCTAGTTCTAATCTCAATGTTCCCTGCATGAGGAACAGCAAAAGCCATAAATGTTATTACACATTACTCATTAATATGCAAAGGTGAACTTGTATGCTCAATGCCCATTGCCTCAGATTATTAATGAGCATTTCATGGACTGTGGATCTACTCAATGGCATTTTGATAGAAATATTGAGTTGTTTCACTCAGGTCTTATGTTTCAACATGCTTGTTCTTGCTTTGATGCATAAATTAAATCTTTCTATTTAAAAGACTCATAGGTTATTGGTGGTATTGAACATTTCTTATGAAGTTTGATATATCTCTTAAAATATAATTTGATTTCCCCACCTTTGTTACTCAATACATGGCAGGATTTCTCCATGGCCACAGAAATCAACTTTTAGTCTTTGTGTTCTTATTTAATAAAACAAATGAATCAATCATCTCAGGGATGCAACCTAGTACAGTAAAAGAGTGCTGAATTTAGAGTCTAAGGGACCTGGATGTGAATCTGCTCCTGCCACTTAGGAGTTTTTGGACCTTGTGTAAATCATAAACTCTTTGGGATTCACTTTGCTCATCTGTAGAAACAGAGGAACTATGGATATTCTGTTCTATATGAGATCTTTCCTTTAGTCACTGTCTCCTTCTAGACATATGTATGAGGAGTGGGATGTCTGAGTGAAAAGTCAGTGGAGGAAGGAAAAAAATTCCACCTTCTACAATAATCCCTTCCAATTTCTCATTCCCACCAGGACTTTTTCTCTGACCTACCATGCCACATAATTCTACAGCAGGACTTCTTAACCTGAGAACCATGAACTTTTAAAAAAAAACTATATTTAATATAATTGGGTTCTGTTATAGTCCTATATACATTATTTTACGTATTTAAAAATGATTCTGAGAAGGGGTCCATGAGTTTTGCTAAAATGATAGTTATCCTTGGAACAAGAAAGATTCAGATGTCCTGCTCTATAGTAACCTTGAGTAGATACTGTTCTGAGGTTTTTAAAAGGCTTTTTTGGCCTAATACCAACACCGAGGTCATGGCCCTACTTCTTAGACTGCTGTTGTTAAAAGGAATTTCTCTAGTATTTTCTTCAGAAGAGAAGTGAAGGAAAACCCTCTACAGGATGGATTATGCCACAGGAAGCTAATTTCTATTAATAGTTAAGATCATTAACCCCAACTCAATTTTCAAGCTAATTGCTAAATTATAGCATCTAAAAATAATCCATCACCAAGTACCATTGTTGTGTAGGGGAAAAAAAACCCCATCTCATGACAGATATCAAGCCCCTATCAAGATAACCATAAAGAAAGACTTAAAGGAATTTTAAGGAAACAAGAGAGGTGTGACCTGGTTTTGAAAAGTGTAATCATTATGAAGTCATCTAGTGCTTCTATTGTTTTCAATGGATGATAGAAAGGGGTAAATTTCCATTGTTCCAAAGTGAATATTCTCATGATTTAAAGCCCTACAGGATCTTTTAAGATGTGAATATAACACATGTGTTTCTAGATATGATACTTGGACAAAATTCTAGAATGCTCTAGGATACTCACATATCTCTTTGGACAATTTTCTCAAAGGAAAATGAATTCCTCAAAGTCATCCCTTGGGGATTGCATTCCATGGACTATAAAACCACATTGTGCCACTATAATTAAGTAAACCTTTTAAAGAAATAACTGTGAATTCCTTAGGTAAATAGCTATAGAAATAAAACCATCTTAAAGGCAAATTTCTCTTTAACAACTACATTGTTTTGATTTTCTTTTTCTCTAAGAGAAATTCATTTTTTCTTTCCAATTTCCAATGGTACTTCAAAATATCAGGAAATTAGCGACTTTAATACTTTCTATGTAGCAATGCTAAATTCTATCGAATCTTCACTAAATCAGTGACTTTGTGACTGAAAAATCTAGGAGAAAGGATAGGAAGCTTGGGAAGCAATATTTCTCTGATATTGATAGATATACTTAGAACAAACAAATTGGAGAATTTTTCGATTGCAGATTTTAGATATTAACTTCTTTCCGTATCTTCAAGTCCAGATGCTGAGCTTTAGCTTCCTGGCTTACTGACTTGCAAGGATCCCTTAATTAGCAAGTACTTTTCATTCATTTGGTTTTTAAAAGAACTCTTCTAATATAAGGACTAATGATTTCTTTACCTATTGACATTTCCATTAAAATGAGACAGTGTAGGAAGTTACTAATATCACTGAAGAAATACTATGCCATGAAATTTTCTATGCATTTTATAAGAGTTACCAGTTGAAACAACTTATGATTTTTACATATTCTATATTATGCAGTGAATTACAAACTTAATCTAGTTGTAATACTCTCACCATTGATTTTTACTAAAATACCTTTATCAATGCAACTGAATAATTACAGAATCAAATAAAAATAATGTCTGAAATAATTTTAGATCTATCTACACTCCTTACAATAACTGGAGGTAATCTAGGGCTAGAAATCTCTCCTCCAAAGGAAGAAGAAAAATGAGTAAGCAGAACAGGACTACTGTTAGAAAAGGTATTTGGTGTAAGGGGGAATAATTGAGGGTGGAATGAGAGACAGGTCTACTTCTGAGCTGGAGATGTGATCTCTGCCTAGAGCTGAGGGGCTAAGATCTAGCTCCAGGCTTCATTCAATTATCAGCTTTCCTTTTTACTTTAGTGAATTACTTGACCTCAGTTTTTTCATTTCTCTCTTGCTAAAATAAAGGTGAAATTACTTACCCCCTTACAAGGGTGTTAGAATCAATTGATCAACCATCCCAAAATGCTTTAGAGATGAAAACTACTGAATATCACCATTATATCATAAAAGATCAATGGAGAAAAGAATTATAGGATTAAAGAAGACCATGAAAAATGTGGCAGACACAGTCAGAAACACATTTAAATAATCTAATCCCAAAATTTCCAAGCAGCTCATGGAGATTTAGCCTGGGAGATACCATTAACATCAAAGGGCATCGCATAATGAAACCCAAGCACGCAGCTTTTAAAATGTAAATAATGTCTCATACACTACACCAAAGGATCACAGGTTCATAGATTTAGAGCTGAAAGGGACCATAAAGGGTCACTAAGTCTAATCCCTTTATTTGACAGTTGAGGGAAGTTTTAAAGTTTGCCAAATATTCTGGTATTAATCATAGATTAATCAATGTTTAGTTAAGAATGCTTGGGTATGAGTGTATATGAATTAACTGAAATAAATGTTATAGATAGGTGATATAAATGGTTCTTCAATCAGGATGGTTCTGGAGAAAGAAAATTAATATATGCTTTATCTAGAATTTAAATTAAATAAAAGTTGTCAGTTATCACTCATCCTTTGCTAGATATCTGGGGAAAGTTCCAGATAAACCAAGAAAAAGATGATAATCAAAAGGATTTGAGACAAAAAAGTTTCTTTTTACTAACTTACTTATTAAATTTTGAGAGATGGATTTTCATCATTTCTTATCTCTCCTACTTTCCAATTTTTCACTTAAAATTATAATTTTGACTTTCAAATTTAAACAAGATTCATAATTTACCCATTATATATATATATACACATATATATATATATATGTTAGTATGTGACTTGTTACTTGTTTTAAAAATGGATTCATTGACAGGATGTTAGAGATTATCTGCTCCAATTCTCTCAATTGAAAGATGAGGATGCTGAGTTTGGGAGTTTTGGGTTAGTTTGTACTAAAAGAGGAAATTGTTTACCTGTTCAGGTTCAGGTTTGAGGGAGAGTCTATTGGGCATATAGATAAATATGGGCATCCAATACTCCCTCCAGTATGGCTAACCCATATTGTTGAGATGGATCTGTTCCTAACAAAACAGCAATAATAGGCCCAAGATCTCATGTGACTTTTCATCTAATTGTGACTCATACGTCGGATGTGTGGATGGCTATTCATGTGTGAAAAACACTAAAGTGACTCTAGTTCCTGGACTCTACTCAAAAAAGATCAAAAAACAAACAATGAAATTTTGTTAAGTTTTCCTTTCAAAGGAAAAACAGAACTTTGGAAATGAAAGAAATCCAGAAAGAGGCACTTATAAACCAAAGAATCTGAACAACAGAATTGCAGATTTGGAAGGGACCTGGGAGGCAAGGTTTATAACATGATTTGAATGATAATACCACCAACAAATCAGAGGAAACTAGTAACAGCTGCTTTGGGGGATTACATTTTCAGTATTACTATTGCTCAGCTATCACTCATGGCCCAGACCCCACTAGGTTAGATTGCTTGCATTTTTCTATTCCCCCTTACACTGGACAGGGACCTAAAAATGAAATTTTGGTACATGAGCTACTTAGTACTACTTACTAGATTTTTTCCCCTTGATAATGTTCTTTTGAAATTTCAATTTTGGTCATGTATCCAAGATGTAGCATATCTGCTGTCTAGATAATCCCATTATCTCCTGATTGTTCCAAGGACCACTTCATTCACCACATTCTTGGTATTAAAAGTTGGAATCAGATACATACCATAAAAATCTAAAACTTTCCAGAGGCCATCAAAGATGCAAAAATTGGACCCTGGTCTTCTGGTCTTTAAGCCCAGACATCTTTACTTTATGTCACCCTTTCTTTGACACTTATTGGTTAATTTACTCTGAAAGCCATTTAACTTTCATGGACTTCAGGTAACTCCTGAGGATTTCCATATCCTAGACAGGTTATGCTGTGTGTTGATTGCCATATTAAGAATTTACTCTGTTTATGTATCATAGTAACAATCATGGTTACAAAATTATCATCTTCCGGACTACCAGTCTTAAGAAGCCCTGTCCCAGACACATACTGACATTGTTACCACTGACAAATCATTTAGTCCTTCAGTGTTCTTGGCAACCTCTTTTGTCTATCTTCCTGGTAAATATATGGAGATCACGAATTTTAAAAAGATATTTACCTTCACTCCTTTCAGAAGCATAAATGTCTCAAAGGTCGTAAAGGAGGCAAATAATGGCCCCTAGCCTACTGATGTGTCTGGCAATTGTATTTCTACAGAAAGCCATCTTGAGAGCAGGGACTGTTTTTTTTTCCCTCTTCCCTTTATTTGTAATCCCAGAATTTAGCACAGTGCAAAATGCATAGTGTGGTTTAATAAATGCTAGGTGACTGGCTGCCGGACCTACATGAATCGGGCTATAATTATAGTAAGAGTAGAAAAATGCAAAGACAGACATATCTTGACAACACTGAAGACAAGAAGTCTGAGAACAAATCCATACTGGCGGTCTAATTTAGCAGTTAAAACATAGTGCATGAGCAACTTCCCAGTCTCCTGCTGGCTCTTTGGATTTGAAACTCTGAAATCTTCTAAATTGACTTCCTGTTTGAAGTAGCAGAAATCCCTGAACAACTTAATCCTCAATAGGAGTTGGGTTGGGGGGGGCAGAACCTCACTAAAGCATTACTACTTATGTTAATATGATAGCAACTCAATTTATTCAAGTGCTGATCAATGCCAAACAGAGAAGTTCATCCATTATGTATTTCAAAAGAGCCAGGGCTTTTTAGTGGAATGTCACCGGGTTAACCAACTGGTAGACATGGGTTCCCTTGGGCCCAGTTCAAGTACAGTACTTACTACACAGTCGATGGTGAAACAATAGCAAATGAGAGCATTGTTTGAAATACATAATGAACTGCTCTCCTAAACCTCAACCTTCAGAAGTCATTATACTTTAGTATCTGATAGCACAGACAAATATGGCCTTCTATTTGTCTGGCAACATCAAGCCTCACTGTTCTGTCTAATCTTTAACAATGTCTCAGAAATCATTGAGAGTGCAATTGTCCAAGATTACCCTGTTAACACAAATGCATTAACAATTAAAACAACTTGCTATGTATTTCCTGACTGTCAAAAGTACCGCAGGATCTCAAACTCAGTCTCCATTCATCACTAATGTTTACTTTAGGAAAATCTGGAGATGTGGACATACACACACACATACACACACACATGTAGAGTAGTTCATCCATCAATTTTCCTAGCCTTTTTGCCATGAAAAACAATCTGGGTTTATTCTGCAATCATTATCCAATAATCTGTATCCTCCCATGTTAGATGACAATGTAGTGCCCTTCTCTGCCTTTAGGCATGTCCAATTAGCATGCCAGACAAGGAGAACCCCTTCCCTTCCTGGAGCCTCTTTGACATATGGGAATGTGTGAGGATATTCTCTGCTAGCTTCCAGTTCTCTGTGATTCACTGCTGACCTGAGGCATACCCACTGGTTCTTGAATTCCCAAAACTTTAGTCTGCAGGGTATCAGACCTAGTCATTAGGCAGCTTCCAATTGGCCTATGGGATGGTGCTTTTGAGCATTTTGGACATTCCAATCTACCTAGATTAATGGAAGAAGGGAACCTCAAACACCTTCCCTCCCAGACTTGCTTTGCCTTCTGTGTTTCCTTTCCTCTACCTTTAACCCTGTGAATATTAACAGTTTCTGGTGCTTACTGGGCTGTTTAACTGGCCCATGCCAAGGCAAAGGTGAAATGTAAGATGGACATGCAAAGACTGGATTACAATGAGACATATCTATTTCCTCTCAACTGATGCAATAACCGTAATGAGTTACTACATTCTGAGCTACTCATTCCATGATTTTTTTTATTGCTTAGCCTTCTATTTTCAAAGAAGATTTAAACTGTCTGATCCATACCTATTAATATTTGTATACTGCTGAATACTTATTATTTTAACTGTCTTCCCTTGCTGAGAAAAACCCTAAACAATAGAGTTGAACCAAAAGCTATAACCATTTTTATGATTAGCAAGTCCAAAAATGTTAATGTATTCAGGAATCTGAGGTGGACAGGAAATGAAAGAGTCAGAAGTCAATTTCCCTTAGCAAGAAGATAGTCAATGAATGATAGTCAATAGATGACCACATGGCTGAGTCTAGAGCAGGGAAGGGAGGGCACCCTGAGTCTCTGGGAGATCCATAGGAAGCTGTCTTTATCTACTATGCTAGACTAATGTGTCTAACTAACACACATATCTGAAGTTTAGGTAAATATTTACAAGTCATAATATCTTTTCTCTTTTTTTGAGTGGATTATATGCTGTCTGTAAAAGTGATGGGCTAGCCTGGGGTGAGAGAGTATTGATGGAGGAGTTCAATGCTGCATCTGATACTTGTGAGTAAATTTTAACTTGTCTGGCCTCAGTTTCCTCATCCCAAAAATGACACTAATATAGTACCTACCTAACAAGGCTGTTGCAAGACTCAACTGTTTAAATTCCGAATCGTAAGAGGGGGGAGAGTTGGGTTCACTACAGTTCCCCATATCCCAAAATATTTGGAACCAAGTTGTCGAATGGGTCTATATCAATACATCTTCTTTTGCTATTTGACCTTGGTTCTAGAAAATGATATCACTGTCAGATCTTTGAAAGTGAAGAGAAAACAGTGCTTCCCCTTTAATTGAACAATATGAGCTAAATACTGCTATGGGGGCTATGATCTGCTAAGCCCCATGTAAAATGATCTCACTCATTTGAAATTCAAGAGAAAACTGTTCATCCAGTATCCACTTATAATCGATAAAAATTTCTGTTTCCAATATGTGCAATGGCCGCCTGCTCTGTCCTCTGTAGAAATAGGTTGGCAAAACTTGGAGATGATGGGAGCTGGAAATCTTTTCAGAATCTAGTTTTCAGTAATCTATTCATTTATTTGGTTGATTTGTTTTAATGACTGAAGAATGGTTAAACATCCTAGCATTTTCATTTTTTAAAAGTAGAGACTGAAAGTTGTGAAAAGAAATTCAAACTTCTGGTTTAAGCTTCTCAGATTAAAGTTCTAAGTCCTATTTGTTTCTATCATCTGCCTTCCCCCAAATGAGTTCAATATACCATGAAACATTGAGAAAAATGTTTAATGACACTGTTTGTATATCAGCCTACAAGACAAAAAATGACTTCCCATCTACCCTGATTAGCCTGCTCAGTTTCAAATTAAAATGTATTATTAAAACTATTAATTATTTAGGAAGATTACATTCTTCTGTGAGTCAGTTTTAATGAATGAATACAAAAATTCACTTTCTCTCAAAGCACTTCACTGTCTGCCTATGATATTGGTATGTGGTAATATCATAAGGGAAAAAAAGGCTCAAGCTATAAAATAAGTGAAATCAGCATTCCAATTACTTACTTACCATAAATCATTACTCACCCCATTACTTTCTATGAGATAGATGTAAGAATCTCTACAGAGAAAGAACCTGATAATAAAGGATGCTCATATAATCTCTTCAACAAGAGAATACGTCTCTTACTCTTTGGGGATCTGAGTAAAATCATGTGAAATTGAGATCAAAAGATTCACATTTAGCTTTCACATAACATTTTCTACAAAAGAACTAGTAAAAAGGTATACTTCTCCAAGCACAAGATAAAAGGAGGGAGCACCTGTGGGGTAGACATCTAAAGGTTCTTCAATTTATTCTCCATAATTTATTTATATCATTATTTTCAATTTCATTGTTAAAATGTTATTAAATTCTATCTCTAGTTTTCCAGTTTAAGTCCCAACATACCTAGCTTGAAACTAAAACAAGCATCTGATAAAAATGTTTTCTGATACTTTTAGCTTGGAATTGATGATTGGCAAAGTTCAAAGACATAGTCAGGTTGAGTATATATTGGTGGGTAAGGCAGAGTTCCAAGGTAAGAGAATGAAGTTAACCAGCACAAGTGGGTAGCATGTTTAGCTTCTAAAGAAAATGAAAATTTAGGGGCATCTAGGTGGCATAGTGGATAAAGCACCGGCCCTGGAGTCAGGAGTACCTGGGTTCAAATCCAGTCTCAGAGAATAATTGCCTAACTGTGTGGCCTTGGGCAAGCCACTTAGCCCCGTTTGCCTCGCAAAAAAAAACCTAAAAAAAATGAAAATTTAAGAGAATGAATGCTGGGAGGAGAAGAAAAGAAGGTGGGAGGGGGGGAAGAAGAGGAAAGAGAAGAAGGAGGATAGGAACAAAGAGAGAAGGGGAGCTAACAAAAGAAAAGATTTTAAAATGAACTTTGCAAAGCAGTAAAAGGTTAAATTTGGTTTGGATCTTTTAGAGTGATATCTAGCAAATAATATTTATCCTTTGACAAAAGAGATAATTAATTGACACAGGTAGGGTTAGCAAATGCATCCTAAGGTTTCTTGCAATAATAACTATCACTCCAAGCAGGAATGGTACTGTAATCATCCATCAGCAATAAAATAAGCAAACTTTCAGCAGTCTTTTGAAATCAAGAGAACTGAATTCTGGGTGTGTTTCTAATTCACTAGAGGAGTCATGACACTCCACCCACAGGACCCTTATTAATACAGTTTTCTAGGTAAAGAAATGATTTATGGAAATAGCTTTGATCCCTGGCTATAATAACTAACACATGATTTCAGTCGACACCAATTCCAAGATTCCTCTGACCTCTTCAAGTACAAGCTATTCTAAAGTCACTGAAAATTAGACCATGTTTTCAACACAGAAGTTTGATTAAAACTTGGATATTTCCAACGTTTTAAATACATCGACCTCTTACAAAACTTCTCTGTAGTTGCAGAAACAGCATCTGTTCTCAAAGGTGGGTCAGTTTTAAATTTTTAAATAAGTCTATATAGACATATATTTAAAATGAGCAAAAAGTGTAGCATCCCTAAAAGAATACTACCAGTCCAATAATGTCAGAAAATGAAAATCAATTTATCATAAGATAGGAAAAACCTCTGATCCAGACCAACTTACAAGTGAATTCTATTTTTTGTTAAAATGGAGAAAGAGGGGGTGGCTAGGTGGAGCAGTGGATAGAGGCCTGGCCTTGGAGTCAGGCGTACCTGGGTTCAAATCGGACCTCAAAGACTTAATAATTACTTAGCTGTGGGGCATTGGGCAAGCCACTTAACCCCATTGCCTTGAAAAATCTAAAAAAAAATGGAGAAAGAAAACATTCTGTCGAACTCCTTTTCTAAGACAAATATAGTAGAGACAAATAACAAAAGGGGAAAAACTATAGAACAATATCTCTAATGAAATTAAGGAAAGCATTTAAATAGACCTAACAAAAAGACTTTAAGCAATGGATTTTTAGAAATTATTCACTATGACCAAGTTGGATTAATTTCAGGGAAAGAAGAATGGTTCAATATTACCAAAAAATGAACAGACATGATCTCAGTAATTTTACCCTTCCTGTAGGTTGAGTGTGTTGATATAGGGAAAATCATTTACCCACTCAGTGCCCCCCCAAAATCTCTAAAACTACATATAAAATGCAAACATGATGCCAGTCTTCATTGATAGAGGAAGTAATTCTCTAAGAGTTGCCTGTACAGATGAAAACATAGGGCAAGCAAAAAATATATTAAATATTAAATTAAATTTATGTAATGAAATAAATTAAAATCATATATATTAAATATTAAAGAAGTAAAAATATATTAAGAATATTCCAAGAGGGAATGCCATCAATAGATGCAGAAAAAGCCTTTGTCACTTTATCAGTGATGGAAAGCCCATTTTGTGTTGTCTGTTTCCAGTGAGGACAGTGGACTACTCGTTTGATTTCATTGTTCTTAAAGGGGATCAATGACATAAGAAACTTCCAGTGAGTAAATTCTCTCTACCACTGCATACCAGCAGTCTTAGAAAGTTGCCTGAGGAAACTGAGAGATTAGGAATCTTACCTAAAATTATACAGAATGAGTCAGAAGCTTGAGGGCCTCAAATCTTCCTGATTCCAATATCAACATTCCAAGACCAACTACTCCATGTTGCTTTGCATTTAAACGAACAACAAAAAGTCATTTCAAGACGGAAGAAGTGTTAATAATTGGGACAGTCAGGGAAAGCCTTGTCTCAGAGGTGACACTTGAGTTGTTCTCTGAAACAAAGGAGGATATGGGGGTGGCTAGGTGGTGTAGTGGATAAAGCACCAGCCTTGGAGTAAGGAGTACCTGGGTTCAAATCCAGTCTCAGACACTTAATAATGACCTAGCTGTGTGGCCTTGGGCAAGCCACTTAACTCCATTTGCCTTGCAAAAATCTAACATAAAAAAAGAAAAAAAAAGAAAGGAGGATACGCATCCCAGACATGGGAGATTATTTGAGCAAAAGTGCAAGATGGAATGCTGTATGTGGGAAACAGTAAATAAGAAGCATAGATGATGTGAAGGGGAATACAGGGGGATGTTGATTGGCATCAATTCACATCATACCATGGCAGTACAGCCAAGGGTCCTCTGGCGTCAAGGGCCCAAGAGCCATAGCGGGAGCGTCAGGGTCACACAGACACCCTCTCCAGAGGGGAAGGTCTATAGAATGGTCTGCTTATGTTCAGGAAGAATAGGCTGTGATAGGAAATAAGACATGAAAGAAAGAACTTGGCCATAGTTTCATCTAATCTATCCCATCACACATTTTAGCGTTCTCTATGGTTACCTTGTAAGAACAGCATCCAAGCTGATTAATACAAAATTATTTGTCAGAATTTCAATTTAAAGTTCAGAGCTTAATGTGTACTTCTAGCAATCATATGGCTCAGTGGATAGAGAACTGGGCCTAGTGTCAGAAAGACTCATCTTCCTGAGTTTATATCTGGACTCAGACATTTCCTAGCTGGATTACCCTGGGCAAGTCACGTAACCTTGTTCAGTTTCCTCCATCTGAAAAATGAGTTGGAAAAGGAAATGGCAAACCAGTCTAGTATCTTTGCCAAGAAAACCCCATATAGAGTCATGAAGAGACGGACACAAGTGATAAACAATTGAACCTCAATTACAGGTTTACAGTAACAGATAGTATCTGGAAATTGCCATTTTAAAATGTAGAATATTTCCTCTATTGATTAAAGAAGGAAGTATATGCCTAAGCTTCATTTCCACATATCTATGATCTAAATGAACATGGTGTAACCCACCCAACATGAGCCTCAGAACCTATCCAAATGTATACTTTAACATTTTTTCCCAATTTTATTTTCTTCTCTTGGCCTCCCAACTATTCCCTGTTCCTCCCATTCTATATCTTTCTTCCCTCGTCATCCTCCCACCCCACCTGCCTTTACATTCTTTCCATTACTTTCCTCATGAAGTAGTGAACTCCCTATTAGATGCGAATGTTCTAAGGAAATGTATTACTAGACCAAGAGCCCTAGAAACAGAGGTTTGAAAGCAATATGATTTGCATGATTACATAAATGCAGTGATTACTTGGTCTCATCTGACTTGACCTTGAAGAATTTTATTTTCTTATTCTATTCCTGGCAAGTCAGCTTAGAAGAAAAGGGTAAGGCTTACCAGTAATGAAGAATGAGCAGAGTCAGCTGCTCTGGGGAGCAAAGGTTTGAAGGCAAACTACTATTAATCAGGAAAGTCATGCCATGCAATAAAGACAGTATTTTTTACATCTGCCCTCATTCTGCCCCCCAAACTAAAAATCATTAGCACCCTTAAAACACATTGAAGGTGTTGCCCTTTGCTAAGATGACAATCACTGCTCAAGAAAAGATATTTGACCTAATAACACCTGGAAACACTCTGAATATATCTGCTGCTTAACATCAAGAAGAGTAGGTTTGAAGGAAATGTGTAATGCATGGACAAATCCAACATCTTTTGGAAATCTTCTAATATCTATGTCCACATCATCTCTCCCATCTCTCTGCTCTGTTTTCTTGACTCACACAGTCATCTTGCCTCATCTCCCTACTTCAGGTCCTCATCACCTCTTCCTGAGACTATAGCAAAAGCCTCCCAATCGGTTTCCTCGCCTGCAACCCTCTCCAGTGGAATTCATCATCCATTTTACTCCTTTCTACTTGCAGCTAGGTGGTGTAATAGTAGACGTGGAGTCAGGAACTCAGCATTCTGAGTTCAAATGTGACCTCAGACTCTTACTAGTGGTGTAACCCTGAGCAAGTCACTTCACTTTGCTTGCCTCAGTTTCTAAATATGTAAAATAATCTGGAGAAGGAAATGGCAAATCACTTTCATGTGTTTGCCAAATAAACCCCAAATGGGGTCATGAAAGGTTGGACAAAATTGAGAAATGATTAAACAACCATCCTTGCAGTCTTCTCTGGCCCCTCCAGCTACTAGTGTCTTTCCCTTGGCTCTCTATTGCCCTTATCTACTCTGTAGGCTCTAACAAATACCTACACTTAAAGGGACACCTTGGGGGCAGAGACATTTTGAATCTTCTTTCTGTTCCAAGTGTTTAGTAATGTCTGGCACATAGGAAACGTTTAATAAATACATGCTTGCTTGTTTGCTTGACTGACTGAAAATAAAGACGAAAATAATCTAGGCTAATGTCTTATTGGCATTTAGCTTCACTGGATAAGATGTTTAGAAATATTTGGTATTGCTTACAGATCTTGGAGCATGCTTACAACTGAAATTCATGGCAGTTGCCAAGTCTGCCAGCATTTTCATTTTAAAAGATAAATAAGAGCTTGAAATTAAATTTTAAGGAAATAAATAGACAAATTTAGTCATAACTGAGTGTAATTATCACAAAATTAAAGGAAATTAAGGTGAAAGTATTGCAATAAATATCTTACTATTCAAGCTCCAGATGAGAATAATAAAGTCAAAGAAATATACAAGGATGAAGCCAAAAGAGTTTTAATAATTTGGAGTCCATAGGGACGCTGCTCAATGGTGGTTCCAGGAATCAGTAGGGAGACAATGGTGACAGTAATAATAATAATAATACTGTTTGTAAAATGCTCCTCTTCTCTACTGAGACATTTGAGATATGAGTTGCAATATAATAATCAATCACAATTTAATATTTTAATTATGATCATGAATCAATCATAAATATGAGTGCTGAGCTTCCAGTGGTCAAAAAACCATTCAGAGATAGTTATGTGAGAAATTGTGAAATCATCAAGACTCAGACTGAGGCTGATTGCTTGCTAATTGGAGCTCTTGTAGAATATTTCCCCTAGCATACTTCTTCAACAGGGCAGCTACATGCCACAGTGGGTAGAGCACTGGCCCTGAAGTCAGGAGCACCTGATTTGAAATAAGACCTCAAACACTCACTTAGCTGTATGACCTTGAGCAAGTCACTTCACCCTGATTACCTTGCATCCAGGGCCATCTCCAGTTGGCCTGATTCCTATCTGGCCATTGGACCTAGAAGATGCTAGAGGAGAAATTGAGTCTGGTGACTTAGCACAGCCCTCCCCCTCAGATTCAGTTCATGTGCTTGTCATGGCATCACCTCCCTGATGTCATAGTCTTCCTCAAGAATGAAGGACAAACATTATTCTTGAAATAACACACTTTCTGCCTTTGAGGAGGGGAAGTGTGAAAAAATAATTAGCTAGTTTTTCTCAGTTTCCTCTTTTGTATCAAAAGACCAGATATAGTTAATATTAAGGGGCATAGTTGTGTGACTGACATATTTGAGGATATAACAATAACATTTAGGACTGTCCAATGGGACAATCTTTTTTTTTTAGGTTTTTTGTAAGGCAACCAGGGTTAAGTGGCTTGCCCAAGGCCACACAGCTAGGTAATTATTAAGTGTCTGAGACCGGATTTGAACCCAGGTCCTCCTGCCTCCAATGCCCATGCTTTATCCACTACGCCACCTAGCCGCCCCTATATGGGACAATCTTTATAAACACAGCAGGAAGCATCCTACCTTCCAAAGATATCCCTGGAGGTGACCACCAAATCTCTGCACACTTTTTGACTGTACTTCCAATGTTGTGGAATTTTCATGACTACCTCATTCATCACTACCTTGGCTGTCTTTAATTATTAGCAAATTCTTCATAGGACATTGAAATCTGCCTCCCTCGTGGGAGGTACTCAGACTCACAGGACAGGGGTGGTCAGGAACTTTGGATCTAGGTGGAGAGGAAACACAGAGAGTGCTGAACCAAAGGTAAGAACGTATCTAACTTCATTTGACTAAAGATATCCAGTTGGAGCCTTGTTTGACTCACTGACTCAGTTACAAACTGATTCACCTACACAGAAGCTGCTATATGATTGCAAATACCTGTTTGCTTCATCATGGGACAGAGTGAAATTATCTTTTCTCCATGATCTCTTCCTCTGCCTCATCACTCACTCCCTCACCAACTGTCATTGATCCATTCTGGAGTTTGCTCCTCTATTTAAACTTTGTTTATTTGCTCTCTGTACTTTTAGAAAAGATTTTTTTTTTCCTTCAGTTAATGATAAGCTGATTTTTGTTGCACACTGAGCATTGCTGTAAAGGAGTAGAACATGAAAAGAAGGAAAGATCAAAAAGAAACCTGAGACCAATTGCATTAGACTTGACTCCAAACCTCCAGTAAGCTCCCTTGCTGAGTACACAATGAGAAACTACATAAATATTTATGCCATCTCCTTGATAAAAACATCATTCTAAAAATTCTACAAAAAAAGAAAATCATTTTTCTAAGTTAACCTTTTTGGCATCTAGGAATCATCCTTTCCTTTTTCAAGTGTCCCACAAACTACATGTTTGATAAACTCCTCTAGAATTGTTCCAGATACTGATATCCATCTAGTAGTTCTGTATTTCCAAAATCCATTATTTATTCTTGCTAAAAATCAAGAAAGACAACATTCTCTTGTCACTAGGGGGCAGTGTTTGTGAGACCAAACCTACAACTTTTAACCAAGTATCATTGGAAAAAATCCTTTGGAACCTAGAGGATTAGGCTTAGGGTAACTAAAAGTCAATAGATAACTCTCTTACTTCCTCTTCACCGATTTCAGGTTTCAATTCCCCCTTAAATATATTCCAGAAGAAAAGAATTTTTTAAAGATAATTAGATAGGCAGATATAGAGTTTATTAAGCACTAAGAATGTACCATACTGGACAGATTTTAGTCTAACTTTATCATCTTCTGAATGAAGAAAACATGAGGTCCAATAGGTACCTATAAATTATTGGGGATGAGTTAGACTAGAACATTTATAAGTTAACTTAACATGTTAATATGCACCCCCCAACTGTGGCTGTCTATCTAAATCCCAAAAGACTTTTCTTATAATAAATAATCTCATCATTGACTGATTCAGGGAAACATACTAATTCTCCATAATTGAGCATTTCTGAAAAGCTCACAAAGGTAGACATTGTCCTGCTGTGAGTAAGCTAATAAATCTGTAAGAGGAAAGAAATATAAAGAGGCTTTTCTGTAGCTTTCACACCATTTCACTCAAGCACCATTGTTCTTAAACCCAGAGGTGCTTGGAGGAAATAGCATTTTCTAATCTCCTAAGAGAAAAGGGCTTTGTCCAGCTAACAAGCAAATGGACTTTATTTTTAACAGTTTGAAGACGAGTAAGGAATATTTAGCATTGTGTTCCAAAAAACAAAGCCTAAGTATTTTTGAATTCGACACATGTACTTGGGCATTTTAGTGCCAGGACAAAATTACAATGAGTGAATATAGCTGAGCAGATGTTAATTTTATTAGATTCTGCCCCAACTATTTTTTTCAGTTGGCAATGAAACAGAAGTGGCCAAACGTTAATAAACAATAAATCTTTCCAACTGAGTTCTACTGAAATGTGACAATTTGAGGATTTAAAAGATTTAATAAGGAGATACCAAGGCCCCAAAAGATTTCAATATTTCTGTCCTCCTCTTTTGTTGCATTTCTCTCTTGCATCAAGCTGATGGCTAGTATAACAATTTTAACAGAACTCTGTCCCATACTATAAGCCTCAAAGTCTCAAAAAACATCCCAGAATTAACTGTAGCTGGGACCCAAACTTTCCGTTCCAAGGAATAAATACTGATTTCTCATGATATTGGGAAGACTCTGTAAAGATGGCATACCATCCTTGATCATAATTGTTATCAACAACTGAAACTTTTATCCAATGCCTTTCTCTCAAGATCAGGAAAAATGCCAGAAAATGAATTCAGATAAAATTCTGTGTGATGTTGCGAGGGCCCAAAACCCTGCTATTTGTTCTTGAATGTAACATATACTCTCTTGGAGGCTTCTTCTCCCCCACCCTCCTCAGTTTCTCTTGAATGCTCTGTTAAATCCTGCCAGGTATTTAAAAAGATAACTTAAAAATATACATTTAATGTTATCCAGTTTAATTTCACTTAAGTCTTACTTATCTTTCCTTCTCAAATCTTCTCTTCAATAAGGAGGCAAGCAAAATATATACAAACAAAACACTCTTCCCTTTCCCCAGCTTAACTATTAAGGAAGATATAATTTACCTCCAGTGTTCTGTGTCGATATTCAAATTTTTCTTGATTTATCATCAATGGAAGGGTAGAGCTCCATTGATTTTTCTATTCTCTTAAAAGTAATCATCCCTTGTGAGTTCTTTCTCATCACATTCAATTTGGATCAATGTACAACATGGAAACAAAGTAAAGACTGACAGATTGCTTTCTGTGTGGAGGGGAAGTAAGATTGGAGGAAAAATTGCAAAACTCAAATAAAATCTTTAATAAAAGAAAAAATGTAAAAAAAATGTGAGAACAAAAGTAATCATCCTTGTTAAGTAAGACTATGCTTCCTAGCATCAATCAAAACCACATTATGAGAGATTTGGTAGTAGTACCAAAAGCAGTACTGTCACATTCAAATAGAAGTGGAGATCACTAGAGAAATTAGGTGGCTCAGTGGATAGAGCACTGGCCCTGGAGTCAGGGAGCACCTGAGTTCAAGTCTAAACTCAGAAACTTAATAACTGCCTAGTTTAGTGATCATTTTTTGTTTTTGTTTTTGTTTTTTTTTTTGCAAGGCAATGGGGTTAAGTGGCTTGCCCAAGGCCACACAGCTAGGTAATTATTAAGTGTCTAAGGCCGGATTTGAACTCAGGTACTCCTGACTCTAGGGCCAGTGTTCTATCCACAGTGCAACCTAGCCACCCCTAGCTGAGTGATCTTGGGCAAGTCACTTAACCCCATTACCTTGAAAAAACAAAACAAAAAAGAAGTGGAGACCATTGACCTGTATATAAGGACCTCTTACCCATATTGAGTTATTTTTTAAAATCTAATATTATCTATGTTGTGGTGTATTTTTATTTATTTTTAAAGAATATTTTCCAATTACATTGTATTCTGGTGTGGATCTCCTAAGTACAGGTTAATGGTTCCAAGAAATGATTGATTCTTTTCTTCAATTTTCCATCCTAGCGCAGACATTATTACATAATCTGTTATTTCATTTCCCAAATCTTTCCATTTTGCCTAAACTAGAAAGAGACTGGGGTTGGCTAGAGACAGATATAATTTTATAGTTAGGTGGAGTTCTGTCTGAAGGTTAGTAATTTTTCATAGTGGACACCTCAGATAATCACGTGAACTTTAATGTTCATTATATTTCCCCCTAGACTTTAACTAACTCCCTACTGTCATCATCTTATATCAAGAAAAATTCATGTGAGAAGAAATAATGTGACTAAACTTTATTACAATCGATAAGTTAATCTCAAAAAAAGTAATGGTGTATTTATGTTTAAGCAGAAGTAGTTTCTTATTCAAGTATGGATAATGATGAATCAAATTTTATGTCCCCATACAGTCAATTTTGATTAAAATTTCAGAAGTGGCCGGACCTAGAGTCGAGAAGACTCATCTTCTTGGATTCAAATAGGGCCTCAGATACTTACAAGCTCTTACCCTGAACACATTTCTGAATCCTGTGTTTCCTCATTTGTAAAATGAAGTAGAGAAGGAAATTGCAAACCATTCCAGTATCTTTACCAGAAAAATCCCAAATAGGGTCACAAATAGCTGGATACAATTGAAATGACTGAACAATAAACTTATGCTATATAGTGCCTGAGAGTGAAATGTTGCAAAGTTTTGCAAAGTGCTATAAAAGTGTGAATATCATTATTTCAACTTTGTGGAAAGGGCAAATAAATGTGAAATACTAAGAAAGCAAAAGAAAAGGAAGAAAAACCCAAGGGAAAAAAAAAACTTTTTCAAATGCAAGAATTTAAATGATCATATCCTAGATAAAGAAGTTACTGCCAAACTGATGGAAAATTCATTGTCTGTGACATTTCATACTGAGATAGAAAAAAAGTCTAAAAAGGTGCAATGCAGTGAGAAATGTCTTCACAGCATGGAAAGAGAATGGATTTCTAGAATGTACTGTTTTCACTGCTGATTTATGACTCTATAACTGGGCTTTCATGTAGAAAGATATTTTCCAATAAACTAAACTAAGTGGTCAATAAGTGAATAAAGAAACCTATTTTGTTCAAGTAACTTAAAGGATCTACAGGTAGTAAGCACAATATTATAAAATCATGAAAAGGGCACCCTATTAGCGAAAAAAATAGAAGCAGCAGTCTATAAAACAAGATAAATTTGTGCAATCGGGAAGCTTTTTATTTAATTTCACACTTAAATCTTCCCATTGAAATTATTTCCCAAATTGCACTACCACAAGTTCTACTTTCGAAATTTCAGTTAAGGTTGTTATTTCATCTTATTTTAACTTCATCTTTCTGGAACACTGGAACCTTAGAATTTACTCCAATAGTCTTCACTTACTTTTATTTCTGATTATGGTAACTAATTTTAATAGTGAGCAGCTAAGTCACAAAGTGGATAGAGTTTGGGGTCTGGAGTCATGAAGCTCTGAGTTCAAATTTGATACTTAGATACTAACTGTGATCCTGAGAAAGTCACTTCACTCTGTTTGACTCAGTTTCCTCCATCTGTAAACTGAGCTGGAAAAGGAAAATGTCAAACTGCTCCAGTATTTTTTGCCAAGAAAACCCATGGCCAGTATGACTAAATAATAACAATTTTCATAGTTTGCTTTTTTACATCAGGAAGTGTTACTTTTAGTTGAGAGTAGGGAATGTTGATTACTGTGCTCACACTGATGAGGAATAAATAATCAAAAAAGACAAGAATGTGAATCTAACATAAATAAGCTGACTTCTAAAGTACCAACAATAACAAACTGGTGCACATGTCTCCATTAACTGCAGAAATACATGAATAACTGAACTCCAAAATATATTGCATTCTAGATGTATGTAGAGCCCAATTCATAAGTCAAAACTACTCTAGGACTCAAGTATGAGGAAGATACCTAACAATATTCATAAGAAACTACATAGCACATTTTCTATATGCTCCAATTTCTCAAAGTTCTTTGAGACCCAAG
This sequence comes from Macrotis lagotis, assembly GCF_037893015.1. NCBI lineage: Eukaryota > Metazoa > Chordata > Mammalia > Peramelemorphia > Peramelidae > Macrotis > Macrotis lagotis. The sequence continues at coordinate 60,963,777 of NC_133666.1, read as the reverse complement.
TTCCATTTAATTCCCCTCACCAGAATTTTGAAATTATCTTGTTATGACTAAACATATGTTCATAATTCTGGCTGCCCAATCTTTGGTTTTAATAGTCAGGACTCTTGGGATTTTTTGACTATCCATCTCTCTTTTCATGAAGCAACCAAATCTGACCTTCTTTCACCTCATGGATAAATAAAACAGCATATTTGGCATTCTCTCCTTCATTACTTTTATCTTTCTGTAGGTAAGGAGAAGGAAGAAATATTTCATTATGTGCATAGGGAATATTTTGTTAAGGAAAACATGAGTTTTATTTATAATTTTAATTATTTGTTAGGATACGTTTATTGTCTCAATAAAAGGATACTAAGTTAGCTTTAAAATAAGGAAAAGTTCTTAATGCTTGGAGAAGGAGGAAAATTGAATGTATAGTAGGAACAATTAGGCTTATAGTATCAATTATTCTAATTAGCACTAAAAACAACTTCTACTCTCTAGAAGAGTGACTAATATAGGTCAACATAGGGATGATATTAATTGAAAATTAATCTAGCGTCTTCCAGATGAGAAGAATTTTCATTTTTCTATTGAGAATATTCTCTTCAGCACAGGTGAATACTAAATGAAACTACAGAATTCAACTTATAATCACCTGTGTTATGCCTATTAATGTGCTCCAGATTCTTTCTTATTTCAGATAACAATGGAAAGCAAAAAATGAGGCTGCTAGTTTGCTTGAACTTCCTTGTGCAGATCATGGTGTCATGTAAAGAGCTCTGCATTTGGAATTAGAAGACCAGAGTCTTCATTTTGCCTATGTCTAGAGGTCAGTTAGGTAATCTCTTGGAGGCTCAATTTCCTCATCTAAAATGGGGGTAGGAGTTCCTAACTCAGAACAGTACTCTAAAGAAAAACAGAGAAAACTGTATTAAATGTCATTATAAACTTTAAAATGTTATAGAAAAAGTCTGATGCTACTACTAACGGGCTTTCACATACATTTTCTTAGAATCCTCAATGCTCCTGTGAGCTAAGTAGTAGTTTATTATCATCTCCATATTTCTCTCCCTAATTTAATATGTGATAGCTCCTCTAAATCTATATCTTTCCTTCTCTGGGATTTTCTTTTTCCCTTATTTATCAATATTGATAGATGAGGAGCTCCAGCTGATCATAATGCAAAATTAATATTTCAGAATCAAATGGATAAGCAATGGTCTAAATTCATTACTGAATATACAGATTACTATCAGTATTCTTGCAGACACCAGATACTGAATTTGCAGATACATTCAAACAAGATACATGTCATTATTATCATGGAATTTTGTATCAAATATGTTTCTGTTTTTTAACTTTAGTTGGGCTATGAAGTATGCAAAAGGAACATGCTCAAAACTCATGATCAAATGTGAAGCAATATTCTGATAGCCCTATAGGGGCAATATAAAACAAGCTTTCATTTCACTTAGATCCATAGCCTGATTTGAATGTTTGGATTTTATTTATTGGAAGCAGGAATATATGTTTCCCTTACCTGTCACAAGATCCCTACACTACTAAGGGGGAAATTAAACCATCCAGACATTGAGAAGTCTACATAGACTTTGAATTATAACTCTAAATGCAATTAACCTTCAATCTCTGTATTCTCTGCATTATGGGCAAACTATTCCAGTGAGGAAAAGATCAATATTTTGAAGTGAGAGAGTCATAGGTTTCTGCTTGACTATAAGTCTTAACTCTGATAAATATATGCTTATATGTTTGTATGTATACATATATGCAATTGGCAATGTACCTAAAATATGAAATTCAATATCAATATTGATGGTAGATGACATACATCCTCCTACCTGAATTTCCATAAATGTATTACAAAAATAAGCTATGTGAACAGATTTCATAGAAGAAAACACATTGGACTGACTAGAAATTGTATATGAAAGAAGATTTATATACATACATGTATAAAAACATGACAACCCATGGGGTTTGACTGCCCCACCATAATCAAAATGTCTACAAAATAAATAATTAAAACATGAGAATGGTTCAAGAGCTCATCTAGCCTAATACTACCTTGTCACATGCATGCAAAAAATACCAACTCATAAAAATCATAATTTAAACCATTTTAATGACTTATAGAAAACACTCTAACTTCATCAGCCCTAGGTGTCTTGTAACGTTCACTCTTTCCAACACAGTCAACGTAAGACTAGTGTAAGTGATTAGAAGACATGAAGAAAATCTGAAATATCCCCCCCAAAGAAGTTATGATACATCCAATCAAATTAAAAAAACTATTTCAAGCTTACTGACTATCTCCTTTATATACTATAAAGTAATTCCTTTTGAGTTTTGCCATGATCTTTAGATTTTCCCCTGCCCTTGAAAGAACTACCACACCTACTTTCAGCAGAGAAGAGAAAAGTTTCTGAATGTTGTTTGTATGCACAAGCTTAGACAACTGAACATGCATTTTCAGCCAGAAAGTATCTATCAACACCTCGTCTCAGGCATAATTATAGTGTTTATGTATTGCTAATATATAAACACTATATTTATGTTTATTATGAAAACATTTCCATTTAACACCACATAAGTCAAGTTCTATCACTGGAAACATAGGTTTAATGACTAAAATGACAAAATAGGATTCTTAGTGAAAGCAAAACTTTTTATTTTATCTTTGTAGTGGCTAATATAAAGAAAGGCCAGATGAGAGATCTAATGATATGCCTGCCAGATAGAGAATCCTTGGAAAAAGTGGAGTGAAGAATGTGAAAGCTAATGAATGGCTCAGTGGTTACTTGGTCCTTAAATGCATTTTGACTTAATTCCAGTAATCCCTATATATCACTCCTGATAGCTTACTATAGAGTTATCCATCCCTTCTCTATAATCTAACTTGTTCATCATTAAGATTATTTTTCCATTAGACAACTTCGTTGATCAATTAGACAACTTGGTTGATTGGGTCTTAATCCTGTCTCAAAATGGTGGCAAGTCTTTGAGCCTTATTTTCTATCTGTAAAATAACATCTCCCTCACAGGGTTGTTGCAAGGGCATACTAGATTTGTGTGTGTGTGTGTGTGTGTGTGTGTGTGTGTGTGCGCGCATAAATAAGAGGGGGGAGAGAGAGAGAGAACACGTTTTGCAAATTTTTAAAAGTTGTATCAATGTTAACTATTACTGTTATTATTATTATTATTAGGTCTTTACTTAAATGAATCAGTGGTCCCTGAGCAGGAATAAAAATGACCTACTTTATTTGGTTTTAACAAAGGAAGAAAAAGGAGGGAACCATATTCCTTTACTAACTTACCCTAACTATATTAACATAGATTAGGTTAGCTGTGACAGGGGACACTTGGGAGATATAGAGAGTCTGAAGGGATGAGAACATCTAGTTGCAATGGGAGGGCCACAGGACTTGTTGCCCTGACAAATGCTTGGCTACTGGGTAGAAGAGATGTAAGGCCCTTTTGAGAAGTTTCCCAGGAGGATGGGTTAAACAGGACTGCCAGACTAACCAAGGTACAACCATGTCTCCCTCACATTTTTGCATAATGTTGGCCTTGATCTGATTTGTAATCATTAGGTTCATTTAGGAATCCTGCTTCTCCCAGCTTGGAAAAAATAATGACAGAATAGATGAATTTGAATGCTGATAATTTGCTGTGATGCCCAACCTTCCTTGAATATCTGCTAGTGTTTTGTTTTTAAATAGTCTCTGATCTGTAGCATTCTTGAGAATTATGCTCTTATCAAGGTATATGAAAGTATAACATTTGCAAAATGAGTTCTCTTGTGTATGCTCGAGTTGAATACACTACGCATGGAAAATACATTAGAACCAAAAAAAACCAATTTACATTCCATAAATTGCACAGTGGTGGTATTTTGCTAAGTGAACTAAGAACCATTAATATCCTATCTTGAATTTGTGTTTCCTGTACCCCAGTCCCAGTTCAATAATAAAATGAAACCTTCACATGAAACTGAGAAATATCCTGAAATATCTAGCACTAATTATATTACTGGGCTCTGTTTTCATCTGTCACAGTATATTTTGATTCAATATTGACTGCCCAATAGGAAAGAGCACCAGCTTCATTCGAGGCTTTCTGATAGATCTCTGTCTTTCAGCAGCTGATGGAAACGTGTCAGTGAGCTGACATTCCATAATGCCATAATCTTAGTATAAGTCGTGTTTCTGATTTGGCATTCTCCATTTCACAATTACATCATGTTTCTAAATTTCTCATGTTTAGCCTTTTAATGACATTATATTATATTGTATACCAAACTTGAAACATTCAGCTTGATTTTTATGCAATTATAAATAGAGCTGGGTGTGTACATGTGTGTGTATGTGTATGTAAACACCCACATATATATCTCCCAGAAAGAACCTCTGCTTTAATATAATCTAATTCCATCATTCTCGTGAATCCATGTCCACTTACTCATCCCTGAAATCACAATGAAATTTCTTAACGCAACATTGGCATACAGTCTAACAATCAATGAACTTTCAGTAAATGTATGCCAGAAGAAATCCATTGGCAATATGTTTTTAGAGAATAGCCCAACTGTAGTTTCTATCATCTCATGCTCATTAGAGGATCTTTGTATCTTTTAAATCAATTAAATGGATAGGAGTGATGGAAAATTATTACACAAAGCAGACTGACCATATATCATTTTCAACAATACTGTAAATTATATATAGATTATTTTTGTCCTGAAACATATATATATATATATATATATATATATATATATGAATATATGTTTCAGCAAAGAATTAATTGCCCCCTCCCCTTTTTCCTTCACAATATTCTTTGCCAGACTATTTCTTTCTTTCCTGGTGATTGAATAAATATCAATGATGAATATTTTTGGAAAGAACTGAAAATATAATGTGGCAGATTCTGCTGTAAACCAGGGTTTATTTATAAATCCAATGGCCTTGCCAAGAAAACTCCTAGTGGGGTATGAAGAGTCAGACACCACTGAACAACAACAAATATTCATATGCATCTGTATAGATGTAGCAATGATGGAAAGGTCCCCTAAAATGGAAGTTGAGGTGCATATTAATGCCCTAGCTCAGTTACTCATTGTTGTGACCTTAGTTAAATCATTTGACCTCTGTGGCCCTCAAATTTTCTCTTGTAAAATAGTAATACTAGGGATGATGTGTGCTTCTGGGAAAAGTCTAGCTTCTCAGTGTCCCAGGTATCTTGTTATGACTTTAAGTTGTAAAGTAGATGCCAATCTGTATTTGTAGGGGGAATTTATTAAGAGTTATCTATGCCAACAAAATCACAGGTTCAGTCATACATAAATGTAACATAAAATTTAAAAGATTTCCAAGGAATGAATAGGAAGAAACTGAGATCCGGGATTTACATAAGTGAGTTGAACATGCAACAACAACAAGAAGGGCAACTAGAAGGCAAGAAATCTAAAAAATCCAATTAGAAGCAAAAATAGGGGCGGCTAAGTGGAGCAGTGAATAGAGCACTGGTCCTAGAGTCAGGAGTACCTGAGTTCAAGTCTGGCCTCAGACACACTTAATAATTACCTATCTCCATGGCCTTGTGCAAGCCACTTAACCCCACTGCCTTGCAAAAATTAAAAAAAAAAAACAAAGAAAGAAACAAAAATAGACATTCTGAAAAGCCAAAAACAGATGTGAGGACTGATAATGACCTCCAAAATGAACTGATAATAATATTCGAATCTGATTTTTAAAACCTCAAAGAATAGGCAAACTATTAATTGGATAAAAAACAAAGGAAAAATAATTTATAAAAATAAAACAATGACATGGAAAGAGAAAATAAAAGAAACTATTACAAAGTATTCTGCTTAATTATGTGCCGAAACAAATAATTTAAATATAATGGATGAATATTTACAAAAATATAAAATATACAGATTAACAGAATAACAATGAATTTAAATAACTCATGGAAAAAGAAATTGACTAAGTCATAAAATTACCCCTATAGAAAAAAAACATACCTAGATTAATATGCAAGTATATTCTAACACTCAATTAATAATTAGCTCCAATATTACAGAAATTATTGTAGAACTAGAGAATAAGGTTTTCCTACCAAACTCCTCCTATGAGGCAAATATCATCTTGATGTTCAAAACAGGGAGGGATAAAGTAGAGGAAATAAATTAAGGCATCTTAAGAAAACAAATAGGAAAATGACAAAATATTAATAGATATAGCCAATGTATGGATTTCTTTTTGCTTAATTATATTAATTTGTTATAAGAAAGAGCTTCTAGAACAGGAAACAAGTTGAGGGACGGGGGGTTGGTAGGTAGTGACAGGATGCCAAAAAAAAGAAAAAATAAAGAAGGGTAAAATAACATTTTTAAAATACACTGAAGAGACCAGAGGGATACTTAGGAGACAGGCTCAAGCAAGGCAGTTTTCTTACTATAGTGTTAAATTCAACATACACAAAAAAGTTAACGGTTACATATACAATTCTGTTTTCCATTCTTCTATATTGAAATTCTCATATTTGTTGATATTAAGTTCAAAATAAAAAAATAAAATTTAAACAAACTAAAAAACTATCTGGACCTGTTAAAATGCCTATGCACTATCTTCTTCTGTACCTTCAAAGAAGTTGTGCTGGAAAGACAATAAGGCTTTTAAAAGTGAATCTCTTTCTGAAAAAAAAATCTGCTAAACAATAGCAAATGTATTCATCTCAATTCTTTTCACAGCTTCTGTCAGTGCAAATGTTAATAGACAACATAGTCACCAGAATTACTGTCATAATTCCACTGAGGTTCAGCTAATTCTCTTCAAGTCCACTTCATTAGGAAGATAAAGATATATATTTTTAAAGTCAAATACTGATTTAACAAGTGTAGATTTGAATAAATTATGCTCTCCTCATATTTACAAAACTTAAAGTGAATTTCTTCATAATTCATTACCAGAAAACTAGAAGATGTCTTTAGGAAATTAAACTTCTTTGCAGCAATATTGTCAAGATGAACAGTTTTCCATTTCAGACCAAGAATGAAGACTAATAGACAGGCATGAATTCTTTCAATCATCTGTAAATGTAAGCTTAACTCTAATAAATTCATCAATTATAGCATTTTACAACTCAAGTGAGTTCTAGCTATGCCACTACTTTTTGATGAAGAAGAAAACATTTCAACCTTTATTAGTGCCTTTCCAGCCTAGCTGGACCTATAGGGTGAACTATAATTTACTTTGCCTAATAAATAATACTTTGCTAATTCTTTAAAGTATATTTAATGTAGTAAATCCTTGCTTCTGAACCAAGGCACCTGGGAAAATATTTTATCTATCTATAGTCAATTTCCATATTTATCACAAGCATTAAATCTATTGCCATGGATCAATGGCCCATAAAAGTGTGGAAGTGCTATGTCATTCAGGACAACTACTAAAGGGTGAAGGTGAGATGTTTCCTAAGCAAAAATGTGAATTCTAAAACATTATTCTAGAAATATGTTTGAAATCATGAATCTAATGAGTCTGCAAACTTCAGTACATTAGAGATGTTAATTTTTTAGGCATCAGTTCAGAAAAATTCAACACTTTACTGCCTAATTTACTAAAGTGATCACTATTTATTTGTACTGATAAGAGGGAAAAAAGCAAAGATACTAACCACAAATTCTATAGTGAGATTTTAGCTTAACTTATGATAATCTAAGTTGCATGTTTATTATTATTCTCCAGTGCTGAAACATCAAAAGAGGTTAACTCCTGAGCATTATTTTTCCTTAAGCTGTTCCCTTTTCTGTCCCAAACAAATACACAAGTATCATCCCTTCCTGGAAAAAAGATGGGATTTCCTCCACCCAACAGTGCACCCCTCCCAAACCTAATAATAAACTCTAAATCTCAACATCTAGAAGATGTGGGGAAAAAAATACATAGCTGCAAGGTCTGGTATGTCAAATTCAAATGTATATTTATAAATATCACATTTATAAATCATCTATATATATAATATATACATACTTATATACATACATATATACATGTGTGTATGTTTTATAGTAAGGCAGTATGGCATGACTAATAAATTGCTGAGCTAGGAGTCAAGAAGACCTAGATTCAAATGTGACTTCTGGTACTATCTATGTAATTCCTGGGCAAGTCATTTAATGTCGATGGTCCTTGATTAGCTTGCTTGAATTTCTCTAAGTCATAGATGAGTTCGTGAATATCTATAGGTGTATGGTGTTCTCATGCAAGGAAGCTTCCCAAATACAGCTACTTCACATATTCAACTGAATATGTATGTGTGTGTGTGTGTGTGTGTGTGTGTGTGTGAGAGAGAGAGAGAGAGAGAGAGAGAGAGAGAGAGAGAGAGCACACAAATGGACACTGTTCTGAAAATCTTTGATAGATTTTCCTAAAACTATGCAACAATTTTTTTTTCCTCCATAAGTATCTTTTTTCCCTCTTTTGCCACAGATAAATGTACATCACACAGAGTATATAAGGCTAGGGAGGAATGATGCATGACTTTTGTTGACACTAAGGAAAAATGCATATTTAATTTCAAAGGACCCATGATGCAAAAGTGCTATCATTTGCTCTCATGCTAACTGCTCTATGTGCAGATGATTGTTTTTTCATCTTATTTTTCTTGGGAGTTTTTGTATACCTTCTTTTTGATATATTTTCTTTAGCAACATAGCTAATAAGGAAATATTTTGCATGACTTTACATGCATAATGGTTCTCATTTTGTTTACCTTCTCAAGGGGTGAGGGATGGATAGAAGAAAATTTGGAATTCAAAAATATTTTAAATGAATGTCAATTTTTACATGTAATTGGGGAAAATATAATAGAAAAATTGAAAATATATTTTAAAATTTGAAAAGAAAAAAAGTTGTGTTCAGAGTGAACCATGAGAGTCTCCTCAAAATGTTTATTGGACAGAAAAAATATATATATATGCAGTATTTAGTAATGATATTTTACTGGTTGATTATTTCCTCCACTTGTTCTGTCTGAGTCAGACCAAAGTTATTTCTACCATAGGTTAAACTTCAGCAAGATATATGTAGAGAGATCCATTTTTCACTGACATTCATGCATGCATTTTAATAAAGATAAATTCATTCAACTGATAGTTTATTCAATACAGAGATTTCAACTGGTTCACTAAGTAACCTGAATGCATTCTCTATAGTGTGATACTATTAAAATATGATAGGTTATTTATAGAGGACAGTTTTTAATTTTAACCATTAGGTTTAATGGATCGAAGAGGAAATATTCACAATTCACTCCCCTATCAGAAAGTACCCTAATAAAGATAATTAATCATATTTTCATAGCACCCATAGTTACATTAGGAATTTAATGCATTTATCAATACTGGAGGAATATTCTCTTTAGGAATAAGTCTTCCTGATGCTCTTGTTTGTATATGCCATTGTGTTGAATCCATCGAGTTTTAGTCTATAGCATTGAAGAGCCTACTAATGCAGCTCCCGTGAACACTTAGACTTTAGTCTGAGTCTCAACGTAGGAAGAAACAAGAGGATGGAGAAGTTCTATTCTTAAGTGTAAGATATATAACAGGATAATAACTCATGGAGATGGTCCATCAGTATTTATCTTTGACCAGCACTGCAGATGGACAATGAACCTAGAACTGAATTGAAGAAAGAAGCTGAATTTCATTTGAAAAATAGCAGTTTTTAATGACCTGAAGTTTTCCCTGAAAGGGGGAATACCTTTTTAATACGTGTTCTCTTGGTCATACAATATAACTACAAAAAAGGGTATACCTCAAACGATAAAGAATCAAATTGGTGTCATCCAAAACACATTGGAGAGAAGCAATGTAGACAAAAAAGTGGTAGAATATAAAGTTCATTGGATTTGGAAGTCCCAAGAAACTAGTGTTTGTATCATACCTCAAACATTTACTAGTTTTGTGACTAGCTGTATGAAGTTGTCATTTAACCTCTGTCTACCTTAGTTTCCTCATCTGTAAAATGGAGATGAAAATAATAGCACCTATTTCCCAGGGTTGATTAAATGAACTAGTATTTATGAAGCATTTTGCAAATCTTAAAGCACCACATAAATGGTAGCTATCATTAAGTTTCTTTATTTGTCCAATTCTCTTTTCCTCATTTTTCAAAATCAGGACAAATATAACTATACCTCTAGTGCCTACCTTCCAGGGAGCACAATATAAATGCTTCAACCCTTGAAACATTTTATAGCAGTATATAATCACTACTATATAATAAAAAATTGTGCAGGTATATAATAAATCATTTAAGAGGAAAACCTACAACTGGAAGAGAAGGTAGGTCAGGAATGTAGGGAGAATAATGGAGAAAATATAAAAATAAAACCTGTGCATTTCACTAGTGCCTTTCTATTATCAAGATATTCAAAGGAAGTTTCCAAGAATATTGGTGAAGACCCCAGTGGAAGATATATAGGAGGGAAACTTGGACAGAAGGATCAGGGCAAGATTAGAAATCTTGAATAAGTGGTTAATCTGAACCATAGGAGAGCACATCTATGACAGTGATAGCATAAATTCCTTGAAATATCCATCATTAAAACATGTTAATTCTCACAACTATAGTGTCATATTCTCCAGTATTAAAATGATTAGGTTAATTTGAGAGTTGTAAGATTGCCTTAAAAGCTCTTCATTTTTCTTTGCATGTGAAGAGAGGTTCAAAGTCATGACAATCAAATAACAAGTCAGTTGATATTCAATGTACAACAGCACAACATAACAATTCCTTTTTGTTGAAAGTATGTTTAGAATACCACATTTTAGATTTTTAATGTGAAAAAGTAGGAAAAGTCAGATCATATCCCGTGGCTTAAAAAAAAAAAAAACACCTAAAATGGTTTATACAGTATCCTGTTAAAAACTGGACAAAAGATCATGACCAAACCACAAAACTATTCTAGGTAGAGAAGAACCAATGAACCAATTCGGAACTATTAGAAGAAAAAAAGAACCCCAACTTTCATTTAGTTTTCATAACTTGTAGTCCATATCCATCTCTGTGTTTGAAGAAGTCGACTTCCAAAAGTATGTTATGCCAAGGCAGAACAGTAACCAAACGAAAACCAAGTAGCATTACTTCCTTTTTTTCCTCTATATTTGAAGCCAAGGGAAAATACAGAGTGTCCCAAAAGTCTTAGTGCAGTTTTATGCTTTAATATCTTAAAACTGCACTAAGACTTTTGGGACACCCTGTTAGACTCAGTCCTGAGCTTGAAATTTTAGGAATAACTGATACATAATGCTGCATAGTCTACAAAGGGCTTTTTTCAAAACAATCTGCAAGGTAGGTAATAAAAAGGTTATTAACCTTATTAAGCAGGTGAAGAAATCAAGGCTGAGAGAGTAAATCACTTACCCAAGGTCACATACATCACATGTTGGAGTTTGGACTTATACTTCAGTCTTCAAGTGTCCAATTCATTCATTTTACCAGAGGAAAAAAAATCCTGCCCTTCTTCCTAGCAATGCTTTTTTTTTTTTTTTTTTAATACGACACTACATTCCTTCTAGTCATTAGAGATCATAGCTTTGGTCTTCTTTGACTCTAGTCATTCCCTTATCCCAAATGGTTTCCAAGTTCCTTGGACTGCACTAAATTAAATTTGAAATATTTATTTATTAAGTGTATAATTATGTGCAAGGTCCTATACTAGGCAATGTGTATGTGAAGAAAATAAACAAACCCAGTAGCTTCTGCCCTCAAGGAAATTATATCCTAGAAAAACAATATAGGTACAGATAAGGAAAGAGTTGAAGAAAAGCTTCATGGAACCTTAGCTGAGCTTAAAAATTTGCTAGAAAGACAAGGCTGAGGGGTAAACAAGGAGTACATTCCATACATAAGGGATATGTTGTACCCAGAAACCAAATCTTCTAGTTTCTAGCTTGCCTTATCCCTTGGATACCACTTGAGCTGCTACTATGTTACTTCAGGCCATTATTATTATCTCTTGCTTCAACCACTACAATGGCCTCCTAATATATCTTTCAGACACTAATCTCTTCTCTCCAATTCATCCTTTGCAATACCTTCAAAATAATAGTCATGTAAGATGAGAGGTGGAAGATAGGAGATAAGGACACAGTCATGGATGGGGAAAGGATTTCTGAAGGTAGAGGACACAAAGACATAGATTAAAGGCAAACCAAGATTTAGAGAATGAAAGGTGGGCTAGCTTAAGAGAATGGTAGAAGAGTATAGTAACACGCTACAACCTAATGGAGAAGGGAATGGGATATAGATTGTAGAAGGAGCAGTCTTTGAAAAGAGGAAATCTATTGAGCAGAAGTAAAGAATAATTGTGGAAATGGAATGTTTGTGAGGGAGAAGGGAAAAGGTCGAAATTGTAGATGTGACAGAGAACCTCTTTTCTTCTTGATCTCAATTAGTTCAATTCACTCAATAAAAATCAATAAATGCAACAAAGCAATTAAGGTAAGAAAAATGTAAGCCATGATTTTGGTAGGGCTTCAATTAAATCTTTATTTCAAAAGTGAATATTTAGAAAAATTAGGTTGAGCCAGCAAGAACTGCTTCAGCAGAGAACTAGAAACACTGGCAAGCCTCTGTGATGCTTGGAATGTAATCAGAGAGAAGGTAGTTGGAATGGGATAGGTCTAAGGTACAAATGTCTCCCTTGTAAATGAACTCTTAAAAATTAAATGCACATGTTTCAAATGGCAAATATTCAATAGAGAATTATATATGAGTCGCTGTAAAGGCTGAATTCTCTTGTAGTCAGGTAACATTATAATGGTCACATATGCATTTATAATGAGAGTTTAAGATCTTATTTCTTAGCAGAGACTTAGAATGTCAAGTACAATTCACTCTGGATTATTACAGCTTGGTTTGTGTAAAATGCTGCTAGCTTTGTAGCTCTATTTCTGTAGCTATATTATAGGATTATATGGATTTTATGATGGCTCTTTGGAAAAATGGAAAACTGCTCTAAGCTTAATTGATAAATTGGATATTCATGGATGAATGAAAAGGGGAGTAGGAGAGGATCGCTTTCATTCCTCTCTTCCAATATACAGTGAATATCAACTAATAAACATAATTTATAATGTGAATTTCTTTCTCTGTGCTGTAATACACAGATGTCTCTAGAGCTGCCGAGTAGGAAAAATTACCTCGTTGAATTACCTCCTTGAATTTCATTTTATTTGGATTCTGGCTAACTAAGAGATGGAGGTCTAGCCATTGGTAGGGTATTTAGATGCCCATTAGGAGTTTCAGAACATAGACCAGTAAGCTCTTTAGTCATTGAGTTTCAAGAAAATAAGTAGCCTCTATTCCATGAGAATGTACCAATAATGATCATGGTGTTATAACACTGATACTGTCATCAGAACACATTAATGCTATCATGTAGTAGGCAAAGGAATGTATCCATTCTGTAGATCATAGAGCAAGAAATGGAGAGAGAGAGAGAAGCTACGATGTCTTTATCTGCTCTAATCACAAAGGCCTATTACGTAGAACAAATACCTAACACAGTGTTCCATGGAAGAACACAATCTAATAGGCTAATAGGCAGCAGATGGGGTAAGCAATGTTTTGGGTTTGACTTCCTCTTCTCTTCACTCACATGGCACCATGAACGCCTGAGTCCAGGCTCTCATCACCTCTCAGCCAGACTACTGTAATAGACTGCTCCCTGGTTTTTCTGATTCAAATCTCTCCTCTCTGAGCTATGGACTACAAAGCTATTCATTTGAAATTCCTAAAGTACAGATAATACTATGGTACTCCATAGGACAAGAAACTTCAGTGGCTCCCCATTTCCACTAGAATGACATTCAAACTCCTTAGTCCTTTCAAGTGTTTCATTATGTGACTAAGGTTTATAGTTCCGACTTACGCACTAAAAATCCCAGACAAAGAGGCCTATTTGGTACCTCACAGACATGATTCTCCATCTCTCAACCACATGCATGTCTCTCAGGCTTGGAGAGCTCCCTCCCTTTCCTCTTTAGAACCTGTGAAGGCTCAGATTAGGTACTACTTCCCTTCCAGACCCTTATTCTGCATTGGAAAGACTCCCGAAAGTTACTTTTTATTTCCTTTGTATATATTTTGTATTTATTGATCTGTACAGCTTGATGGAGACAGAACTTGCCTTGGACCCAGAATAAAAGAAAACAAAAACCTGAATTAATACCCTGCCTCTTACTTAGACTGGCTGAGTGAACCTATGGGACTCTTAATCTCACAGATCTTAAAGATTTTGAGCAGTTCTCTAGGATGATAGGTTGTAGAGAAAGGGTAAAACTGAATGCACTTATTCACTCCTCAATGGAAGGGATGTTTCCTTTTTGTCTCTGTATCCCTAATGTTAAATAAGTACCTAATATCTAGTTGGTGCATAATAATGGCTTAATGAATGAATGATTCTCATTTTTTAGGGTAGGCTTTGTCCTCAGTTTTTAGGAACTTATTGGGGAAGAATTCTCACTTTGAAGGACACTTTATGTTCAGTAAATTAAGGATCACAATTAAATGGAGCTAAGAGGGGTAGATGAGAATCTGAACTTTTACCAGTTTGTACTATGATCTTCCCAAATTATTTTTTCATTCATTTAGAAAAAATAAAACATATATGTGTATGTCCTTTTTAAAAATCTAATGCATGTCTTTTTAAAAATCTAATGCATGTCTATCTAATGATGTCTATTTAAAGGACTTTGCACATGTTAAATAACAATAAATAGAACAAATCTCAGATGGGCAAAGGGTTGATTATCTATATCCCACTAATTGTGCTTGTGCAGACATAAATATATAGATACAGATATCTTCAATTTTCTGCATAAATTCATCCCTCTATGTGTCCACATACACAAATAAAATGGGAAGTATGGGAATTACCCAATCCTCTTCTTTTGTTTTTATACATCTTTGATGACACAATTGTTGGAGGAGTCATGAATGATTTAGCAGGGGTGACTGATACTAAGGATGAAGACAACTGAAGCATTGGTCTCATTTCCCAGTTTGGGTTACCCATTAGATTATAAACCACTGAGGACAGGGACTATCTTTTGCCTCTTTTTTGTTTTCCCAATATCCAGCACACAGTAAGCAACTTAATAAATGTATTTTGGTTAATTGATCAGTGGCATATTTTGTTTTCAAAGATGCTTATTCCCATCATAGGTAGTATTCTTTTCAGAAAAAATTCAAATTCTTAGAATACATGACCAAGAATTGAAAAACTGGAAAATAGATTTCTCTAGACAAAGTAAAAGAAAACTAGTGGGAGGTAGTTGTAATCACTACAAACAGCAACAACCAAAAAAACCTTTCCTAACAATTTGCAGTTATGCTAAGAAACTGATTAATACATTCATACCCTTTTACCCTATCATTCTACTGTGAGGTCTTTTTCTTAATGGCATCAATAACAACTTTTCTTAAAGTCTCCATAAACACCAACATATTTATACCAATATTTCTTTGTAGAAACAAAGAACTGGAAACAAAGTTTGCCCATTGATGGAGAAAGAGTCAAAATTTGCAATACATGAATAGATTGGGATATTACTGTGCTGTAAATAAAAAGTTAATGAATATGATTACAGAGAAGAATTACATGAACTGATTCAGAATGAAATAAACAGTACCAGGAAAACAACATACACGATTACTATAATAATGTAAACGCAATGGAACAACAGCAGTAATCAAAACTCAATGGTGTGAAACTTTAATGACCAACACTGGATTCAAAGAAGAGCTATGCCTTTACTTTTCAGACATTGGAAATTCCTGGAAAACTGAATATAACAGAATGCTTTGATATATTGGTTAGCTTTGCTGAATTGTTTTTACCACCATTTTATATTTTATATTAATGAATAACTTCCTGGGAGGAAAAGAGACAAAGGAGACCTTGATAAATGTGGGTGATATAAAAATGAAATATATCAATATATTATTTTTAAATAATTAAAAAACATTGTTCTAAGTTCCTAAAAGAAAGAAAGACAATGATCTCAACTTCTTTAAGAGTATTATATTTCCTTATAAAAATTATATCCCTCCACCCTCAGGTAGCTTTAAGAAAATTTCCATGTATTTTATGAGAGAAATATAGCTATTTTTGATACAAAATTATTTCATCTAATGATATTTGAGCGAATATAGTAGCAAAGAATGGCCTTTTCACTAGTGATGTATTCCTTATTTTGTTAGTCTTTGGGCACTCCTTAAACATTCCAGATTGAAACTGAATTTTCCCAGCTTACCACAGTTTCTTTTGCCCTCTCTTTATTTTCTCCCATCTTTGTTTTTGATTCTTGTTTTTAGGCTTGAGGGCAGATGAAAATTGATGTAAAGGTCACCCTCATTATAGGAAACAAAATTAAGCACTACCTAAGTCTCAAAAGTGGGCCACATTGTTCTAATTATTTCACCAGCAAGTTTATTTTGCTTTGAAGGATAGAAAAGTGAAATGGATTTCTTTATTTCCCTATTCTCCCTCTAGGGAGAAAAAAAGTAGCTGCTAAAGGTAATGAGAGACTGGACCCATTCCACTGCACTGCCTGCCACACAAACAAACTGATTAATAAAAATGTACCACATAAACAATTTGTTTAAAATAGGTGGACATTTAGTAAACCTAGTTTCAACACTGGACTCAGGTCCAAATACAACCATTTTAAAGCTGCAAGAAACCTTTAGTTGCCTCTGGGCCTAATTCCTTCATTGTATAGATAAGGAAACTGAGTCCCAGAGTAACAAATGATAACCAAAATCATACAGCTAGTAAATATCTGAGCTAAGTAATATTTGAACCCAGGTTTTCTTCATTCCAGTCTTCCTTGTCAAAAGATTACATAAGGTAGTTGAACTAGCATTCAAGTTAAGTTGCTACTTTGAGAAAGCAAACAAGTATCATAGTTACATGTAAGTAACCATGATACTTTCACTAGACTTCAATGTAGGAAATAGAGACTGGTACTGTGATTTCATTGGCATAGGGAAACTAAGGTGTGCAGGAGAGCATATGTTCTGTAATTTATAGTTCTAGGGAGTTGTCTGGTTCACCAAAAGAAGAAATGAGTTGTCTAGGGTCACAAAGCCAGTATATATCAAATAGGACGTGAATCTTGGTTTTAAGGCTGGATCTCCACTACTTAATGCAGATGCCAAGTAGAATTTTATTATTTATATAACATAATCAACATATAATGAAATGGAACACAGGGCACATCTATTCTCTTCAGTGGAGTCAAATCTCAGTTAACTTGCATGCAGTTAAGCAAAACCATCTAGTAAACAACACCATAATAAATCTAGAAATTATAGAAAATGGTGAGAATTCATTATTTATAGTCAAAAACTGTTTCTTTGAAGTCTTCAGAAAAAAAGGCATTGGAATCTGATTTGAAAGATTAAATGAAATACTATATATATTTATATAAGTATATACATATTTGTATTTATTTGTATAAAGAGAGAGACAGAAAGACAGAGACAGACATAAGGAAAGATTAAGGGGGAGAGATCAAAGGGAAAGATGAAGGAAAGAAAATAAGTCAGTCTAAGTCTATACAAAAAAGAAGATGCAATGAGTATTTTTTTGCCTGCGGAGGTGGAAATTGAATTAACCAGGAGTTGTACTTAATCCATTTACATTTCTTTCCCCTTGAATTGCTAATATTTCTAGTTTCTATCTGTGGGTTTTTGGTATAGAAGAAAAGTTTTGACCAGAGGGAAAGTCTTGGTATATTGTTTATTTTAACACAAATCAAATTTTATTTTTAAACGACTTCATCAGTTTTCATGTACCTACTTTGTTCTTTCTACATGAACAAAATTTAGGGGAAAGACTGGTATCATTTCCACTAAGTTAATTTCTGTCATGCTGAAAAATCAAGGACCAGTTCCATTGTACATTTTTAGAAGGCTTCTTTGAAAGTGTAATGATTCCATGAATAAATGGCCTAGTTCTTAAATTGATTTTTTTTGGTGGCTGATAAAGTACTATACAGGTCTTCTCTCCTAAGGTTGCTCTTACCTAAACTGTTTCTTAATAATATTGTTGGTTCCAGCTACTTCTACTGTCATACATTCAAATATTCCAAAAGTATTGATTTGATTGTCTAACAATACATGGCTGTTTCTGTTCAGCCCTTTACCTGGTGCTCTTTTAGCTAACGTTGAATTGTGGGACTAAGTGGGGATGTTAATGCAATAAGATTACAGAGTGGTAAGGATGTCCCTAAACCAGAGCTACTAATTTTGTTCAGCTAATTTTGAAAACCATCAAGTCATAGTGGATAGAGAGAGCTAGCCATGAGTTCAAGTCCTTCCTATTGTTAGACTGACTGACAACCCTGGCTATATGACCTGGGCAAGTCATTTAACCCTAAGCAATTCCCTAAGGGTATAAGTTGGAAAGAAGATGCTCAAGAGTATTGGTAGAGGTCGCTATATCATTGAAATCACAGGTTTGTCCCCTATCCCATACCACACTCACAGAAACACACACACACAAAGTAAAAAACTGTGAATTTGCACATCTGAATAAAACATTAGGAATCAGATTGCTAATTAAATCCACTGGACTGCCATCTTGACTCCCTAGCCATTTAATTGCATTAATAGGTCAAATCCTGCAATTTTTGAGCTGAGTCCCAAGAGAAGTAAAAATGGTTTGCCCAAGACTGCACAGCTCCTTAACTGGCACAACTGGGACTCACTCCAGTCTTTAGATGACGTTTCAGTGGAAATCTCAAAAGTCAGGAATACAATTGTTCTATCTAAATTCTAGCTATTTTAAGTTGTAAGACCTGTGCCTTCAGAATAGAAAAACAAAACAATCAACTTTAATCCACCATCTAAAACCAAGTGGGTAAAAAAAGTTCTCTCATTTTCAAATTTTAAGCCCTAAAATAGAGAATTACTAGAAAAATCAAAGTACCAGTTGATCTAAGTATAATTTTCTTCTACTCCTAACCCTACCCCTCTCCTTCCCTCCCCCTCCCCCCAAAAAAGAAAAGAGAAGAAAAAGAGAAAAAGTAAAAGAAGAGGAGGCAGGGAAAAGGGGAAGTAAGAAAGAGAAAAGGGAAAATGGGGAAGGGGAAGGAATAAAAGGAAAAGAGGAGGAAATGAGGAATGAAGGATACTAAGCTAGGAATTGCAGAGGATCAGTTTACACCAAATAAGAGCAAGAACAGGAACTTTTTATTGTTCACATGAATAATAAATACAAGCATAGATGAATGAAGCCAGACCAATTACCAGAAAGAAGCATTAGTCAAACCTATTGTCAAAGATAGGGTGGGGAGGTACTTTACACAATTAGTATTAGGTGCTCTAATGGCCTCAGGGTTTTGTCTTGTTTTCTTTTCTTTTCCTGAAATCCATAAATTTATCAATTTCTGTGAGGGTTCTATGGTATGGAGAATCCAGAGGTTTTCCTAAATTCATCTGGTTTAGAGGGAGTTTGACTTCAGTGATTGAGATGGCATTCCCTGATCTAATCTCATAGATATCAAAATGGAGTCTGAGATAAGCTAGGGTTTTTAAAAATAATGTAAAATAACATCTAACTTGAAGTTTCTCTTCAGTAAAATAGCACATTGAAAGCGTGTTAGTCATAGCAAATTTTTCTATGACTCCTAAAATAAATATTATTTTTTTCTTTAAGGGAGTAAAATATTAATAGAAGATACAAAATGACTGGTTATATAAGTGCAGTATAACTTGGCTTTAAGGTTTTCTTTTCATAAAAACAAAATGTAATCTGAAGATATCACTTATGCCCATGAGAAAAGTTATTGAAAGCAAGGAATGTACTCTTTATTGGGAGAATGATCAAAAATGGTTGAAGAGCATTACATGTAATTTCCAAGGGTTTTTGATGTGTTGGTTAGTTTTGTAAAAACTATTTTCCTCCTCCTGTTATTCTTTGCTACAAAGGATGTCTGGAGAGGGGGGTTATAATGCATTAGGAAATGTACTTGAGAGAAGAGCAAAATAAATCAACAAAAAGATTTTTTTTTTTAAAGACATCAAACCCAGGGGCACCTCAGTGGATAGAGCACCAGCCCTGGAGTCAGGAGTACCTGAGTTCAAATCCTCCCTCTGACACTTAGTTATTACCCAGCTGTGTGGCCTTGGGCAAGCCACTCAACCCCATTGCCTTGCAAAAAAAAAAAAAAAAAAAACTAAAAAAAAAGATTTTAAACCCAACAAGGGCAACTACCTGGAAAACTTGCTCAAAGTTTCTCATCTCTTCAACAAATTATTGTACCCAAAATGTTTTTAACATGTTTTTAATAGAACTTCTTTGTTCCTCCCTATATAATTTCCACTGCCATCTTGCCCCGATTAGTCATATGGCCCCATACATAGAGACCATTGAAGCCAGTCTCAGAACAAACTCTGGTGCCAGCAATATCAAACAGAATGGACATAGGCAGATGTGTGACCAAGGCCAAGTGCTATTTGGTTTGTTTTGACTTCACCCTTAACTGATTTTATTCAAGCTTTACTATGCTTAAAGGTTATGCTATGAGGTTCCAGAATATTTCTTTCAAGCCTACATCAACCCAGTGTATTTTGGGGGGAGGGGATTAAGCAATATGTAATAAGGAAAGAGGCCTGGGATTCCAAAACCACTCACATGCGGTGTAACAAGTTACTTCCTTTCTCTGGGTTCCCACCTCTTAATCTATTGCATGAAAGGATTGGACAGAATTTCTAGATTTTTTTTTCCATCCCCAACTTTTCTAAATGAATTTTGCTGAAATACTATTGATAATAGTTTATGTTGGAACCAAGCTATTCTGTGATTCCATAAACCTTGATGCTAGAAGATATATTTTTACATTTATTTAGACTCAAGTTCTCATGGCACAACTAAGGTATGGAAATTCAACAATTCCAAAAGTAACACTTAGATAAATAAGAAAATCAATATATGGATTTAGGTCTTAATACACCATTAATTACTAACCGAGATAGTAATATTGATAGCGAGGAGACATTTGAAGAAAAGGAATTAGAAATTAGAAAATTCTAAGGAAGTAAACCCACTCTTACTTTTGATCTGCAGAATATTCTGATTATGTCCATCGACTGATGATAGTGCAAGTGGGTTCTAGGATCCATCTATCACTGGCATGTCAGTTTTAAAAGGTCCCATTTACTCTATTTTAGCCTGTCTTAGTTCTGCTGCCAGTTTTTATTGGCACTGGTTAAATGAACATAATGCTTCCAGAAACCATACTTTTGTACTTAGTCACTTCTAACTACACTATATTACTCTTGCCATTTCAGTTTTGTTTCAAGAAAATCCTGTAATTAAAGCACAATCGAAATCAAGCAAAGGAGAGAGAACTAGACCAAGAGTCCAAGTGACAAAAAACATCTGATGCTCATTATTTTAGGAACTGTGCTAAAAGTCTAAAAATATGTTTACTTTTAGGCCATGAAAATCATAAACTTGACATATATCTAATTTTCATCCCTAAGGAGTGTTAACCAATAGTCTCCTGAAAGTAAATGGTTTAAAATTTCCATCTGCAAGACAATGAGCATCAATTATCTGGACTTTCTTTCCATTGCAACTAGATCCTTTTAAGGTCCACTTTCCCAGAATCCAGTTCCCTGAGGCTAAGATGAGAACATTCAAAATTATAATTAAATTAGAAATCAGAGTATGTCTCTTTATTTTTTTGGAAAGCTGTAAACCAGGAGCCATAGCACTGCTCCAGAAACTGAGGATTCATCTTTTAGAACAATTTTATATACATATATATGTACATATATACATATATATGTACATATATACTACCTCTGCATGTTACTGTGTCTAATAACCTGTTTAAATTCTAACATTTTAGTTTTCCCTTCAGGGATGATTGCTTAAACTGAAATTACAAAATCACAGGAAAGTGGGTTTTGGAAGGGACTTCAGAAGTCATCAAGTTTAAATTATGACACAAGAAAACCCCAATATGACACTTTGAACAGTTTCATTGTTAGCAAATTTCTTTTAAGGAAAATTTGTAAGGAAAGTTGTTTTCCTAACATTTAGACTAAATCTGGCTATTTGCATCTTCTACTCCTTGCTTGTTCTCATGCCCTGTAAGATCGAATAGAGTAAATCTAATTCCTCTTACACATGAAAGCCTTCCAAACACTAGAATAAAGATCTCATGCTCCCCCTTACTTAAAAAATAGTACTATTAGCAATATTATGTGAAATATATGGATGGATATGTTATATATGCCATATTTATCCTCTTTAAATTTTTCCTTATTGTCCTCTAAATATCGATGAAAATGAATAAGAATCCCCTCATCATTCATTTTGTAAGGGGATACAATAATAATGTGGGGAAATGATGAGGTTCATTTCATCACTATTTGCTCCAGAGATGCTTTTTAGAGACTCTAACTAGGAAGATTTTACATTCTAATTGTCTTATTCAACTACAAAAAGAATTCATTTTATCCATTTGTATAATCATTCATTGAACATTAAATATAAAGAATAATAATAGCAGGAAATAATTTGTCCTAGGACTCTATCTGAACTCTGTCATAAAAGTGTAAGTAAGATAAAAGGAAAGAAGAGATACTGCTGCTATTAATAATAATAATAATAATAATAACAATAACAATAACAACAAAGTCTAGATTTCAGGGAGATACTGGACCTTTCAGATTTATGCCACTATTATTTATAATTTTTAAAATCAGATAGCAAATACCCATGCTCCAAGAACAAACCTACAAATACCTGAGAGAATCAACAGATAAACTACTGAGAAGCATATTAGCACTATATACTGAACCAGTGTCCACAAACATTCAGATAGAATATATATATATATATATATATATATATAAAATTTAAGAATAACATTTTAATTACATATCATCATACTGAACACTCAATCTCCAAACTACAGGGAATGAAGAACTTATAAAATATAGACAGACCAAGGAAAAGAAGTTAAAGTTACCTAGGAAAACTAGGAGATACATATCATCCCAGTCCTGTCTGCTACAGTTCCAAAGATGGTTTCAGGGAGGCCTTAGGAATTGAGTTTAAATCATAATACTGGCTTTTGATTAAACAAAACTGGTTGTCTACCAGTCTACCTGGTCAATATTCCACAGAATATTAATATGATAGAACAAGAACAGGATAGTGAGTTGTCATCAGATTCTCTAAACGATCAAAAAGATAAGAAAATGTGGTAATAATGATGATAATATTAAATATGTAGAAAGACATAATTGGGCAGTTAGAAGCTCACTGTCCTTTGTTAAATTCTATATATCAGATGCTCAATAACCTTAAATCCCTGTACTACATGCACAAACTGTAGAATATGTCTTAGAATTCAACAGATAAACTCTTCTGGAGCCAACATATCATTATGAACAGAACTGTTGTCCACAACCATCTAGACATAATATCAATGCTTAAAAATCTGAGCAAGTTTTTTAAAATAGATGTCACTCTACCAAATGTTCATAGTCTTCAAGCTACTTGGAATGAATAACTTCTAAAGTATAAAGATCAAGCTAAAGGAGTTCATACAATGTATAGAAATGATAAGATATATGTCATCTGCCATCCTGTCTGTTAATGGAGTAGTGATATTCATTCAATGAGTATCCAGAGAGTTTGCAACTCAGTATACTTATTCAAATACAAAAACCTTATTTTACCCACTTGCAAAATAGTTCACAGATCAGTGAATATGAAAAAATAAAGAGCAAGACATCAACTTGTCTTCTGACCTTTTCCATCTTAGCCCTTTAAAAATGAAAAATGAGATGAGTGATATGAATGATGAAAATAGAAATCACACTACATATGAATAATGTTTAAATGTGCTCTGTCATCTCATTTGAACCTTACTACAATTCTGTGTGCTTGGAGGCAATCTGTGGCACTCCTTTTCTCCAGAATACTTCCTTTGGGTGGTAGCTATGGTTGTTAATATTGTTTATATGGGCTAATAAAAAGGAGAACTGAAGTGTGATTGATTACCTTAACTGGTCTGAGCTCACTATTTTGAGCTCAAAAGTATTTTACGAATAAAACTATATTTTTAAGCCCGAAATAAAGCACTTCTCTATTTGAGTCCAGTTCCCAGGCTGTCCACCAGCAAATGGGCTGATCTCTGCATATGGGCATGTATATACACACCTATATATGTATGCGTCTATATATGGGCCCATACGCAGAAACAAGCATTTTGCAAATGGGCCTGCCAATTTGTCAATTGGCAGATGGGACTAGACCAAGTGAAGAGAAATTCTTAGTTTGGTGCTTAAAAGAGAATGAAATGCATTATAAAACAACTCTTTTGAGTTTAAAATTAGTGAGCTTGAAGCCAAGTCAATCTTTTGAGCAACTGATTTGTTCCGTCAAATTAAAAACAATTCATTTTAAAACCTTTCCTTGAATGAAAAAAGTGAAATTATTTCTTTATCAGCAATGGTTTTAAACTTATTGGTTTTCAATTTAATCAAACTTTTAAAAAAGCTTACACTTTTCTTTGAGATATCCTAAATCAAATATTTCTAGATCATCTATATTATCCTTCTGATTATTAGAGATTTTCCTTCCTCCAAGGAACTTATATTGAATTTTTTGAGTAAATATTGTATCTTGACCCAGGCAAAGAGCTCACTTTCTGTATCTGGGCTTTCATATCCTACATATACATAGGTAGATAGATGAAAGGGAAGGGTCGGGGGAGACTGGACCTGTGATTTCAATATAGGGAATTTCCCTCTCTGCAAATGCAGGTCAAGCACCTTCTAGGTAACTTCAAGCCCAAGAGTTACCTAAAACACTGACAAGTTTAATGACTTATCTAGGATCACACAACCAGTATGTCAAAGCCAGTGTCAAAATAATCCTAGCTACAAGTCATCTAAATGGTGCATAAGTTAGAGTGAAGGAAGACATTGACTTTACATCCCACCTCAAATAGCTGTGTAACCCTGGACAAATCACTTCATCTTTGTCTGCCTCAGTTTTGTCATCTGTACAAAAGGGATAATAATAACCTCCAGGGTTATGCTGAGTGTCAAATGAGATAATATTCATAAAGAGAACAATGTAGGGCACACAATGAGAGTTGCATAAATTTCCATTTAGTAGTTTTTAAGTTGTGTCCATCTCTCTGTGACCACATTTGGAGTTTTCTTGGCAGAGATACTCGAGTAGTTTGTCATTTCCTTCTCTGTTCATTTTACAGATAAGGAAAATGAGGCAGACAGGGTGAAGTGATTTGGCCAGGGTCACACAGCTAGGAAGTAGCTGAGGCTGGATTTGACAGGAATATAATGTCCTTCTGATTCCAGGGTCAATGCCCCATATTATTAAGATATTTATTAAGATCAGCTCTCTATCCACTACAGCTACTTTATATATACCTAAATTTGCATTTCTGATAAAAATTTCTTTCCTTTGTAATCTTTGTTCTTCAAGCTAAACTCTAAGGAGACAATGCTAAATGAGTAATTTGGTCAGGCCAGTGCACACAATCAGTCAAAACTACCATTTGCTTGTGGAACAAATTACCACCTTAGCATAAGATCCCTCTACAATCTGGCTCCCACCTGCCTTTCCAGACTCACTTCAGAACGCTCCCTTCATACACTCCTATTCCAGCCAAAGCAAATAGCTGAGTCTCAAATTTGACACTTTATATTCCATCTTCTTTGTCCCCAGGTCTGCATCCACTTCTCTTCATCTCCATCTCCTAGGCCCCAGGTCCCTCCGCTGCCATCTCTTACAGCCTTTCGCAGGGCTTCTCCAATTAACCCCTTTCCCTCCTCTTAACAATCTCATGTATATAGTAGATGCTTAATAAAAGTGGTGACTGTATTGAATGACTGTGTGACTAAAAAATATAACTATCTTCTGTTAGTTGAACTTCTCATTGATTCAAAAATTATTTTTCAAATGCCTACTATGTCTAAATCTCTGTAGTAAGCCCTGGAGGAATGGTAAAAATAAATATGAAATGTATTCATCTCAGCTATTAAGAAACTCACAGGGGGGGGGGCAGCTAGGTGGCACAGGGGATAGAGCACCTGCCATGGAGTCAGGAGTACCTGAGTTCAAATCCGACCTCAGACAATTAATAATTACCTATCTGTGTGGCCTTGGGCAAGCCAATTAACTCCATTGCCTGGCAAAAATCTAAAAAAAAAAGCAACTCACAATCTAGAAGTTGGGTGGCAGAGAGTTCTGGGTCTGGGGTCAGGAGGTTCATTTGGTCAATGATGTCCTCAAACTAGCTGTATGACTCTAGGTAAATCACTTAACCAATATCTGCCTCAGTTTCCTCAACTATAAGATGAGGATAATTATAACACCTCCCTCTC
Organism: Macrotis lagotis; assembly: GCF_037893015.1. Taxonomy (NCBI): domain Eukaryota; kingdom Metazoa; phylum Chordata; class Mammalia; order Peramelemorphia; family Peramelidae; genus Macrotis; species Macrotis lagotis. The sequence goes on along the minus strand of NC_133666.1, from coordinate 60,937,309 downwards.
AGGATTGTGGTGAGGGTCAAATGAGATCATATTTGTCAAGTGCTTATTGTGGTGCCTGGTATATAGAAGAAACTTAAAAATGCTCATTTCTTTCATTCTTAGAAATAGACATGGACATATAAAATCCGAGGCAACATGGAACATCATATGAGCAAGAACTGCAGGCAAAGATGCAGAAATATGGCAGGTATGCATTCCCCATTTAGCTTTGCTTTAAACATCTTTTATTTTACTGATCAAAATTAATTGCAAAAATTCTAAGCAGCTCATTTAATCAAATACAGCCTAATCTCTGATCACTTGAACATCTAATCAGTTTCACACTTGGGCCCACTTGAGAATTATTGATTCCGATTACAACAAATACAGGTCCAGGTGATGCATATTATAATTACCACAGTTAATGTGATTACTGCATGTAAATTGATTACTATAATTAGGATGTGGTTATTTGTATGAAACAGAGAGAAATAAATTACCTGCTAGGTTTTGGGGGAAGTGAAAGACCAGCATCATTTTTTTTTAATTGAGATAGACAATATGAGACAGAGACAGACAGAGACACAAATAGAGATTCAGAGACAGACACAGAGACAGAGACACACACAGAGAGACAGAGCTATATTACATAAGCAGTTTCCAGAAATGGATAATCTAAAGTCTTCTGTTGCTTATCAGAGCAATGGGGTTTTCTCCTCCATAACCCACATGTATTTTTTGGCTGCACTGTTAGCCTAAGCAATACAAATGACAATATTTTTATAGTGTCATAAATGTGGGCAAACCTCTGGTTTTCTAAATGAAGGTATAAAAAGATTTTCGAAAGGAATGAAATAGTGCAAATTGTGATGTGTCCAAATTAGACATGACATGTTTCTCTGTCCCCACCTTCTTTTTCAAATATTTCTTTCTGGATACCCTACCCCTTTAGTAGCAAAGCATTTCCTTAAGTGTTCACAAGTTAGGAAACAATTACTTCTTAAAAACACACCCTCAGTATCAAAACTTTTGCACTTTAAAAAAAATCTTTGCTCATAGATTGATATGATATAGTTGAATTACATTTTCTACCTTTTCAGTCCCTGGATCCTTCAAATCATATTCTCTAGGTGGGACAGTGGATAGAGCACCGGCCCTAGAGTCAGGAGGACCTGAGTTCAAATGTGGCCTCAGACACTTAATAATTACCTAGCTGTGTGTCCTTGGCAAGCCACTTAACCCCATTGCCTTGCAAAAAAACATAAAACAAAAATCCCGTTGCCTTAAGTGTTTTTTTAATCACATTCTCTATTTAAAAAGCAAAGAGTAACACCGAAATTCAAGTCCAAAGACAAACTTCATTTTTAAGAGGAAAAAAAAAGGACTAAACAAATTCTTGCCTCACTAATTTCCACTCAGCTATCACATGGTAACATATATATATATATATATATATATATATATATATATATATATATATATATATGTCCCAAGTGTGAAGGGTTGTTGTTTATCCTTCATTCTTGATGGAGACCATGACATCAGGGAAGTGATGTCATGACATGAATTAGAATTAAGTGAGGGGGGGCTGTGCAAAGTCATCAGCCTCACTTTCTCCTTTAGAACCATCTGGGTCCAGGGACCAGATATGAATCCATCCCTGAGAATGTCCTTCCTGATGAAGGTAACAGATTCCAGACTATTCTTATTACTGATTCAGTGGGTTCAAAGAGGGATACTCTAGACTTTCCATTTTTAGAATTCCTGCAAAATTTTACAGGACACATCGAAAACATGCAGAAGTGACATCAGTCTCCCCAATGCGATTTCTGAATTCAATCATCCTGATGTGGACATCACCTGTTAATTAAAAATCATATTTCAAATAAGAGATGTCTGCTAAACAGAAATGAAGGCTGTTCTCCATTGATCCTTCAAGTGTGTCTTCTATTGCAATAAGGGTAGAAGGAACAAAGCACAGTTCCCTAAAATATACCTTTCCCTCTTCCCTGCTCTCTCATCTATGGCAATTGCCAACTCTGATCTCTAAACCACTGCAGCATGAATAAAATCAGTGTCAGAAGCCCTGAAAAGGATTTAATTGCCCATTATTTTGACTTTTGACACCCACAATCACCACAGAAAGGGCAGTAAATCTAGATGTGTGGGTATTGTAAAGTAATTCTTTAGCTAGCCTGAAGCCTGATTCCCAAAAGGAGTCTCCTTAACCCAACTAAACCATAAACAAAAAAGCCAACATATGTTCTTCCAGCCTACCTTAAAGCTGAACCTAAATGGCAACTGATCATGCAAAATTTGATTAATAAAATAGGTGACCAAAATTTGGTCCTCCACCCAAAAAAGTTTGATTCATTTCTTCCACATGAACATGGTCTCAGTGTGAAATCTTATAAAACCTATAGAGTTTCTTTGGTGTGTCCCATTCATGCCTCCCACACAATGAAAGAGACACATTAAATAAGGGAAACAACAGAGACTATTTTAGCTTCTCTTTCCCAAAGTGTTTTCATTGCCTAGAGATAGGGAAGATGTGGCATGGTCTAAAATGTTACTTTGAAGACAGTATGAATGTTGGGATTCCTTCTTGATTTGGTCTGTGGTGTATCATTTCCTATTTACTTCATCATCCAACCTCCACTTTCTTTTTGTTTGGTTGGGGTTTTTCTGTTTGTTTTGTTTTTAGGTTTTTGCAAGGCAAATGAGGTTAAGTGGCTTGCCCAAGGCCACACAGCTAGGTAATTATTAAGTATCTGAGCCTGGATTTGAACTCAGGTACTCATGACTCCAGGGCCAGTGCTCTAGCCACTGTACCACCTAGCCGCCCCCTAACCACTTTCAATGAGGAGCTGAGGTTATATGTGCTGAAACAAATTTATTTGTTCTAATCACAAAAATATGTGAGATTCCTCAAAAATTAAGTCAGATAAGGAAGTGGGGAAAGAGGCATCTGTTGTCCTCTCTGTAAGGGGAGATATCCCTGGAGGAGGATGGGAAGATGGAGGCCATCTGTGCTATTCAATTTCCCTGTAGTGGAAGAATTTTATGCTTTATTTTCAGAAATTTCAGTCTACCTTCTTTTCAAGTCAGGTAACTTTTTTAAAAAGTTAATTTTTTATGACAGCAAATTTAACCAGTAGGTATTCTCAATTTTTTTTCTCCTTTCTTTAAGCATTTACAGTAGTGGGCTCATTTCCCAGAAAGTTCTTGGCCTAATTCTGGAGTTTTCAAATAAAGTAATATCCTTTCCCACTTTCTTTGAAATTATATAGTTGCATGTAATCTTGGCAAAAAGGGGGAAACAGGGATGGATTTAAAGAGAAGCTTAAATAAGAACAATGACATAAATCCTATAGAAATCCCAGAGTTACTATTTAAACTTTACCATACTCTCAAAAGAGAAAAGATTATTTTTTTAAAAAGTCACAAAAGGAATTAGCCCATCTTTGAAAGATGTAAAACCCAGTTGAAACTTTCTTAAAATAAAAATCCTGGGATTGATTGAGTCCAATGTACAAAGAAATATTGCAAACTTTCACATATACACAGCTTCTTATTTTGTATATGTAAAGTGTCTATGGATAAAAGTGCTAACCTTAGAGTCAAAATTTTATTTGGCACAAATTAGATTTTTTTAACCAGAGGCAAATCACTTTAACCTCTCCATGTGCAGGGATCTGAAACCATAAATTACAAAGGAGTTGCTGATCTGCTTTGGTGAATGAAATTCCCATTCCAGGATCTCCCTTTTCCTACACTAATAAAAATCATATATTTGTATGAGGTATACACATATATATACACACACACACACACATACACACAGCAGAGGAGTAGGGTAATTAGAATAACTGAACTGTAGGGATTGTCCCCAGTTCTCAGGTTAAATCACAGTCATGTTCTAGTTAGTCTTAGATGAGATATGGATAATATTTTTTATTTTTAAACATACCAAGAAAAGAAGACTTCTGTATGAAGTATGATATTTACAAAATGGCACATCCACTGGTATCCAACCCTTTCACGGAAAATAGCAATTTAACAATGGGGTGAAAAATGGCCATCAGACACATTTATATATAAAAACTTTTTTTTCTATTACTGGGGTGATAAGTAAGTTTTCTATAATTTTATCTTGTTTATTTTACATATGAGTTTTTCCTTTCTCATTTTCCTAAAAAAGGTTTATTATTTTTTGTTCTAGAAGTAGAGGGATAAATAATTTAAGTGACTTGCTCAAAGTTGCATTAGAAGTCACTCATTGATCCAGAAATTAAATTCAGTATTTCAGAGACCAAGCCTTTTTCTGTAGCCAGCGAATCATTTTGTGGTCTTCCTTGCCTTGGTGGGGTATTAAATGGAAAGGTGTCTATATTAGTGAAATGAAAGAAATGCAACTTAGCTCCAGTGGTGGAGCTTGGTGAAACAGATTTGTCTCTTTCACTTCTTGCTTAAGTCCATCTGGTAAGTCAAGGTTGAGAGATGAGAATCTGTCAGCTATATCATAAGCAAGTCAGCTCCCTCATTATTATGATATGTTTAACCTTGGACACAGCAAATAACCTACCTAACCTCAGTTTCCCCAATTTCAAAATGAGATAACAATGCTGACATGCCCTGTCTCACATATTTGTTGAAAATATCAAATGACATAATAAATGTAAAGTGAAAGTGTTTTTGAAACTATAAAGTACTCCCTAAATGTGATGGGAAAATAAAGAGACTGCAACCCTTATTAATCTGCTGACATAGAATATTTTTCACTAAAGAAATATAAAATAGTCTTTGAAATTCCCAAGTCTTTGGGTATTTTTTTTTACATTCTACATGTTCAAAAATATTTTTGCTAAAGTAGCTAAGATAATATAGCCATTGGGTTAGAAGGGATTTGAAAGACCATCTCTCTGATTTGACTTTCTGTATTCAATGAGGACCAGGATGAATTCATTCTTGAAAGATGGCAATCTGTTTCTCTATTGCATCTGTAACCCATTCCTTCAAATCCTGTCCTCAAAGTGACCCATTTAAGAATTATTATTCAGCCTCTACCACAGAGAACAATATCCTGGGCTCTTTGAAGATAGAAAGAAGACAAAAAAAATAATAAAAAGAGATGAGCTTACTTTAATCCACCTAGAAATTTAGAACATACTATGAATCCTATAATGCCCACACCTGCACAACACGAGAATAAGCAAAATCCAACGCACATAAATGTTAAATAAGAGGCTACCAATAAAAGACCCCATTCAGGAAATGAACAATCCGAAAGGAAATGAGATGATCAGCCAGCAATAATGAGAGATAATAGAGAGGTATCAGAGGGGCTTCACTGGTCCACATAAAATGTTAAAGAAATATAAATACCCCAATGTGTAAGCCAGATACAGGTTATGAGAGTCTATGAACAAAAAATAACACAGGATTAAATAGTTATGGAATCTGGAGGCTTTGAAGGGTTCTATAGATGGAGATGCTCAACTGTGCCACCTAGCTGTTGCAGTAGATAGTGTGCTGGCTTGCAGTCAGGAAGGCATCTTCTTGAGTTCAAATCTGGTCTCAGACACTTACTAGCTGTGTGACCCTGGACAAGTTAATTAACCCACTTTGCCTCACTTTCCTCATCTGCAAAATGAACTGGAGAAAGAAATGGCATACTACTCTGTCTAGGGAGAATCTGATCATTGCTTTGAATGAGGAGGGAAAGAATGGTAAGAGCAGAGACAGAACCATTTTCAACATACACGGGCTGCTGGATGAGGATGGGTTAATCACTCATGAGTTCATATGTTCAGGAATTTTGTTTTTACTTCTCTTTTACTTTCAACTTAGTTTTTTTTTAGGTTTTTGCAAGGCAAATGGTTTTAAGTGGCTTGCCCAATGCCACACAGCTAGGTAATTATTAAGTGTCTGAGACCGGATTTGAACCCAGGTAGTCCTGACTCCAGGGCCAGTGCTTTATCCACTGAGCCACCTAGCTGCCCCTTCATCTTAGTTTTAACGTGAACTCAGGATAGATACTTTAGTTGTCTTCCTTTTTGGAAGTCAAAATGCAAACAGAATCTTTCAAAGGACTACATAGGATGAAAAATACTATTCAGTAATCCATTTGCTCCCTCTAAAATCACCACCCTATTGTGATGTAATCACCACCCAATTGATTGGAACAGAGCTCATATTCATATGTGATAAAAGAGCCTGGAAACTGGTATATATATCCTGCAGATTTTCCAATTTGTGCCACTGAGCAACATATTGATCAATTAGACTGGTTACTTCTAGGCAGTTTGTCCTTCAATATTTATATTTGGTTATAATTCCTCTCTGAGCACTTCTAATTTTCTTTAAAGGTAATCTTGAACAAATTGTTATTCAAATACCATTTACAATAAACTTAAAAAGAAATAAAATTTCTTACTAAGTAGAAAGTTAATCTACATGGATTTTTGCAACAGAAATAAAATTATTTTGCAGAGAAATGGAAGGAGGCTAAGAACTAATAGTCCTTGATACTCACAAGTGTAAAGTTCCCTTTTTGAAAGTAGGAGCAGTATTTTTTTCCAACTATTTCAAATGAACAGACATGAACTCAAATCCAATATTAAGTAAAATGTTCATAATCACATCTGCTTTCAAATCTGACTTGTTAGGTTTATGGTTATACTACTACCCTATTCGTGTTTGTCATAAGCATAAAAACAAAAATTATTAGCCAGTGGACATGTGCATCCTAAGTGTTGCTGAGCAATCATTCCAATAACCCCCCAAGAGAATATTCAGATACATGTCAAATTTGGTTTATTAAATTTGCAACTGATGAATCTATCCTTTGAAAAGTTCATAATGTATTACAAATATACCCGATGAAACATTGCACTAGATGATTGATAAGCCCAAATTATTCAAAGTTATCTTCAAAATTGTACTTTCCTCATGGAAGACTAGAAGAAATCCTGGTGCCTCTGAGAAATGATGGCTCTATTTATTAGTGTAAAAACATGGAGATGTTATGCAGGATATAATAGGGAGGAAATGAGCAAGTATCTGAGGCTAGCATGGATTTCAGCCTGGGCTAGTTGGGGAAATAATTGAATCGGCTGGGATAAGAAGAAAAGAGGAATTCTGGGCCTTTTTTATTAATGGATTCTCCATCCTCATTTAAGCCTCCAGGCACTTCAACCCTGCTGCATTGCCAGGCCATCACTTTGGCTTTGGGTTTGACACTGTGCCAGAATGAATGGTGGTTAGATTAAACACCTAGTTGGGGGTAGGGAAGGGATTGAAGGAAATATTCTATGCCAGAAAATAATTTTATAATTTTTTTTTCAAATGACCATTCAATTCCAATCCTCTTCTAATTTTTTCTTCTTCCTCCTACAACCCTGCTTGAAATAGTCTTGGTATCAACAACCTTGGTATGGCAGGAAAGGTTGCAGACATGGGGTCTATTTAGCCTTGGAGTGAGAGAATAATAAGGGGAAGCAAGGAGACATGATTCTCAAGGATGAATACTTTCTGGACAAAAATGGAATTCTAATGGATGGAGATGATATGGCTTACTGCACAGTAGTGATTATCTGCAAACCCAAACTGTGAATTAATATGTCTTTTCCCCTCTTAACCTAACCTGATCATGAATTATTCCTGAGACATTATTGAGAATCATAGCTTTGAAAAATTACTTTATAAGATGTTCTTATCACAATAAGATTCTATCAAGTTGAGTGTATATTTTATATGTTTCCTGGTGACATAGTAATTATTAAAAGGGACTTTATAGAAGTTCTCTGTTTTATGCCTAATAGTAGGGATAGCACAGTGCCTTATTGACATTTGATGCTCAATAAAAACCTGTTATCTGGAGGAATCATAATGAAGGATCTCAGGACTGGGAGTCGAGAGACCTGAGGTCAAGTCTCAGCACTATTGCAATGAGTTATTTGACCTGTGATCTAAGTTAATAAATAAGATATTTAACAAATGAAGAAGTCAGACTGGATGTCTGAAATCCTTTCCACCATTCTCTGTTATCCTAAGTCATTATCTACCCACAATGTTTATAACTACATCGATGATTAGTAGAATGTGTCTAGGCTAGAGGTAAGGTCTGTCTAATGGAATGGACCTAAAAAGTGGGGGGTGGAGGTGAGGAAGGAG